>NW_026623616.1:249977-277266 GCF_030028575.1 Malurus melanocephalus
TCTCATGCCTGTCTGGATACAGGAAAGACAATTCTGCATCCTTGCTATGACTGTGGCAATACAGGATCTGAGCTGAGCTTCCCACAACTCCAGCAGCACAAGCTAATCCCACAAGCTGGTATCACATGCAAGAGCTAACTGCTTGATTTGCTATATTCCCAAAATCGAAAATGAAAAATTTTGATAGTATGCTTACATAAATATGGCCTCAATGTTAATGAATTTACCTATCCCAACTAAATTAAGAGCCACCAACCAAACCATGAGCTATCAGCCAGCTCTTCCAACAAAAAAATCTGTTTTTTCCCAGGCACTAGTAAYTTGGCTTAAACCCTCTTTTTAGCARCAACTAAAAAAKCCTGAGCAGAAGGTGCTGGTGGRTCTGTCTGCCTATGGCCTTATCACTGAGCTATGCCTGCTCGTGACCTTTACTTCTTTTGGTTGTGGTTAATGAATAGCCATTCCCCACRTGAACCTCACTTCAGCTGAGATTCTTTTTACAGCCATTAAATCCYATGTATTTTTTATTTTCCCCCTCATTTGTTGCAGTGCTGTGCACACAGAATGGAGTGGCAGCTATGAATTCAGCAATCACTAAGGCTTGGCATTGATCAAGGTGAGTATTTTCATTCAAGCATTCTTAAGACTCTTGTCAGTACCCAGCTGCTTCCTCACAGGCTCCCAATGATCTCAGCACTATTTCTTTTGAATGAGATAAAAATAGGCTTTATTGATAAAGRCTATTGAAAACAAACCAGTAGTTTTTGCCTAGAGAATTAGGTCAGTCCAACAGTTGGGTTTATAATACCGACATGGAGACTACTCCATGCCAGCCTGATGGAGCCATTACACATCAGAGAACACAAATGGACTGACCAGTAAGGAAGAAAATCAACAGCAGAAGTGGAGACATGAATCAGAAAAGCAGCCCTAAATTTAAACCCTAGGCACAGAGATTTACAGAACAATCCAAAAATAAAAAGATTCAGATGGTCTCCATTAGTTGAGACAGTCTCCCAGCCCCAATATATCTATCCTATCATAGCAGCAAGGACACTGCAAGTAGACAAGTGGAAAGAATGAGGATGATGTTGAGCTCTGCATAAAAATGTAGGTGGGGGCCCACAATTAGAAATTCACAGCTATGCCATGTGCTACCATTTAGATCTGAAGTTCCAGTTGGATCATGTTCGAAGGAAAGGTCAGCCCCAAAGTCACATCTGGCTTTAGAGCCAAACAAACCCCAAGAGTGGATRTGCTGAGTCCCAACACTAAAGTCAATGTTAGGAATGCAAATAAGAAGAGTGCTCCTAAAAGGCATATTTGGAGAATGGCCAAAACAAAAGAGTCTGATTCCCTCCATCCCACCATGTTATAAATCAGTCATGCTGCTGAAAAATTGCAGTACCAGTGGGATATGGGCCCAGGTTGCACAACAGTGGAATGTGCAGGATACTCTCAGCTATGCTCACAACCCTCCAACAGCCACAGAGTTTGCAGGTTAAAGGACAAAAAAGTACACTAGCAGAAATGAAAAGAATTTCACCAAAGTCAGTGTGCAATCTTCTCTGTGCCTGCTCTGAATTCTCCCCAAGAACAAGAACTTTGAGACTAATTTCACCATTGCTCATAGGATGAATGTTGTCTCTTTTTTTTTTGTGTAGAAATTATCTGGAAATGGTAGGTTGCTAGTTTAGTTTTATGAGCTCCTAAAACTATTCTTTGAATAATAATTGGCCTGAAGTTCTTCTGTTGAAAGAGTTCAATATTCAGCATTCAGCTCAGGGCAACAGCACAYTGGCTCTGGAAGGGGAGGGCTTAGGGGGGGAATGACTCCCTCCAGAGTCACGGCCACACCACATGTGGCAAAACGAGTTTAAAATAGCTGCAGACRGAGAGGAGATCTGTCATTTGGAAATTACGTGTGCGCTGTTTGAAGCAGCCGTTAGCTGTGCAGCAAACAGACTCTGCAAATAGAATTGCTGTGTGCAACACAACCTGGGACTAATGGAACCTCCTGCTTCCGATTACCGGGACAAGCTCTGGAGCCCAGAAACTAATACTGAGGACGAGGGAACAGGGAAAGTTTTATGGAACACAGGGCAACAGAAGCCAGTTTGCATGATTAAAATTAAATCTCCGAAAGGAATTGATTGTCTCTCCTTGATACAGAGAGCTAACTCTAATAAGATCTTTCATCATAAGGAGGCCTCCGCAAGGCTGGCATTGGAGGAGAAAGTAATACTGTGAATTTCTAACCATGAGAGTGTGAATTTAAATAAAAGAGGATAYGTGTTTGCCTAGCTTCTGGGCAGCAACCAAAAAGAAGGAAAAACTAAATCTCCTCTGATAATTCAGCTCATTGAAATTGTTCCACACGGTAAGTTAAATCAGATAAAAACAATGCTGGGGTGCGATGAACCTGTTTTGCTTTGATTTCTTTCTAAATTAGCCATTTGGTTCTATTAGAAGTGGGAATTTCAGCGTACACTGGACAAATACTCCCCTTGACAACTGAGGAAGGATCTCAGTTCAACCAAGKATATATTCCTCCTAAGTACATATTCTTTTAAAATGGTAGGACTGGCTAAAGGACTCGGCTATGGCACATACCTTTTCCTGCTCCGTAGGGAAGTCACTCTATCTTTCTTCCCTACAGATATAACAATATTTCCTTGCACTTTAATTGTTATATCTCTCCCAAGGCTTGCAGCACYGGACTTGGGCTCTCTGGGTAGGCAGGATATTGGCAGCTCAGTCCACTGACAGCAAGGTGAATACCCTCAGGAGGTGGTGTATTGCTGCTGGTACTGCCTTTTACATTGGCAGCAATAAGAGCAGCTCTCTGAAGCTGGCCTTCCCTGGCCTTTTCTCACMAGTTGCTGCTCTGAAAGGTTTTGCTTTGGGCCAAACAAAATAATTTGTGTCAAGTGAAATGATGTTTTCCATCCTTTTCTTTTTTTCCCCTCCTATATGAACAAGAAGAGCAACTGAACAGGAAGCAAACGGACCAACACAAAGAGAATTTGGTTCAACACATGCCAATTTTTTTGGTCTCCAAATGTTTTGTTTCAGGAGCCAAAGAGACCAATATTTGCACATCTTTAACCCTAACCAGGGAGTTCATTACTGAACTGATGACAGTCTGCACACTGTATAGGCGCTAACCTAAACTACACACATTTTAATTTGAGCAATTATGTTCTCTGGGCCTAATTCCCACTAGTTTAATTTGGATATTTTCTGTCATCACTTGTTGTACCCAGCAGTTGTAAAATGTAACCATGCACTATTAAACAGCTGCTGCCTTCCACAGGTGGCTGCCTTTCAGAATGAGGTGAGGATGTCTCCTGTTTTGCACAGAGGAGTTTTGAGGTTTAATTCATTCAGGTTTGTGAACAGCCCTGAAAGCTTCATTTAAAACCCGCTGTATTATTTGCAGGTTACATTTCCCAAAGGAAAAGAGTGCAAAGTAAAATGGCAGCTTTCACAGACAGACACTGGACACGTCTGCAGCTAGACTGATCATGAAGGAATATTCCCCTGTATTGCACTGGGAAGCCCTGCTACTCTGCATGCTGTGCATATGCGTTTTTCCATAAATACTATGCATCCTATACATATATTTCAATACAAGCATGSATCATGTTTCAATAAATTCAATATTAAGTCAAATAGCTTTGACCCGTGTGCATTCTCAACTTCAGAACTATCATTAGCACAAGAAAAGATGTAGTATTGGACATCCAAGTAGATTTTATCTAAAGTGAATATGAAATAAAAGCTATGGMGGAAATTCATTCAAGTCTTGGGCATGGCTTCTTTTTCCGCATTGTTCAATACCACCACAACCATGAACAATTTTGAGCACACAGTGACACTTATTTGATACAACYGTGCTATTGAATCAACAGCCTATATCCTGATTTACTGCTGTGTTGGAAGCTGAGTAGACACAAGTTCTTCTCCTGTGTCGAACCACTCAACCATATCAATTTGATCAAACAYTTTGTCCCCTTGCTCAAAAGTGTGCAGCAGGGAAGATGTGGTTCCATTGGARCTTTGCTCACAAATTGGAGCTATTGGGTATCAATTCACTTCAGCACTCATGTTCATCATCCACGAAGCATGCAAGACAACAAAGCAGCTTTACCCTRCTCTTCCTCTGTGAGGGAAGCAAGCAGGGAGGGAGAGGAAGGCAGAGAGGGAGAAAGGATGGCAGAGAGAGGCAGACAGGTCTCTATTATTTATTTCTGGACCCTGATAATAGACTTTTTGCAAAACAGGTACACTGTGTCTCCACAATGCAGTAACTGATCTCAACCTTTCTTACAGAAGTCTTCTCAGAAAGCCTCAAAGGWTATGAGCTGTTTACAGGAGAGTTAGTTTTCAGGGAGTCATCACCAATGTTGACTCATTGCCACAATCCAGGGTAGCTCCCTTATAGTCTGGATAGCATTTGTTAGCTACAAAGGCACATTAAAGCCCAAATGTTCATCACAGTCTGTCTGCTTSTGCCTCCCAGGCACTGAGGGCTAAACCTGTGCCCCAGCCATCAATTTYGGCTGTGCTTGCCAGGCTGTTTTTCACCACTTGCATTAACACTTTATGTTACATTCTTGCTCTTTTGCCCCTGTTCACATGCAGAAAATTCTAGATAGTCCGTTGTGATCTTGTAATTCAGGCCCCAAATGGCACTCACATTTCCCTGCTTTTCCAGTCCCGGGAAAGAAGTGTAGGTATTTCACAGTTAGACTGGGTAACAACAGAAATCAATTAGTTGTGGACTTTGCATAAAACCAGCAGAGAAGCAGGTCATACTCTCCACAGAGGGCATGCAGGAGTCAAAAGCTCAGCCAGGAAAGAGGAAAAGGAGGAAGAGAAGTTTGGGGAAGGGATATAGAGCAAAATGCCGTGTGTAACCCATAAAGAGTTCCATTGTGATTAGAGACCTGGTTAAGGCAAAACTTAGGGAAAGGATGCCTGTGAGAAAGGAATGAACATAAAAATGTTCTATGAGGAAAAAAAAAAAAACGTTTCTGGTTAAGTAATGGATGGTAGAAGTGAACTCCACATAACAACAGAGCACACCTCTCCACCTCATCCTCTTAATGCTGGTACAGACACAGCCCTCTGTGAGCACAAGCCTACACASCCTGCTGCACCCAAACAGCAGAAGGGCATCGTTCCAGTGTGCCTAAGAGGAATAGGAGGCTGGGCTAGATAACCACCTGGGTTCTCCTCCAATTAGAATTATCCTACAATCCTGCTCATTAGGATGAGGGCATGGATCTGGAGGGAAGCACCTGTGGGGCCTTCAACAGCAGTAGCCCCGGTAGGTGCCACGTGTGATGTTTTCACCTACATCGTCATGTAGACATGTACTGATGAAAGGCACTGCAAAATYAAAATCTCCAACAATGGACTCTCCTCAAGCTCTTTCTCCAACTCCAAGCACCTCATCTCCACTGCTCATTCCACCTCTGGTAACTTGGTATTTCTTGCACAGCTCACCACTGAGAGCTGCTGCTTTGCAATATATTTTTTTTTTTAGGAGGCCTTTGTGCTGCACAGGAAAGAGACACACTGAGAAGAACAAGAGAAAATTGGGAAGGGAGGCCAGGTAGGAGAAATGGAGAGCAGCTCATTTAGGTGTGCCCTGGAGACAAAGTGGCARGCAAAGGAAAAAGCAGAGAGGAGAACGAAAGAGATGGTGAGGAGAAGGGAAAGGGCCATTGAGAAATCAAGAGGGACATGRAGAGTAGACAGGTACAGAAAAAGATCAGAAATGGAAGCGTGATGGAAAGAGCTGAAGACCAGAAAGGGTGTTTCCATTTGTATTTTCATCTGATCCAAAAATGTGCAAAAAAAAAAAAATTGCCAGCTTAGATAAAGAACAGCTCAGACAGCAAGGAAAGTGGTTTTGACAGAACAGCAAACTTAGGAAAGAGCTGTCTGCATAAGTGATCAGCTCAAACCACATTGACAACTCGCACGGTCCAACCTTCCCTCTGATCCAGACTCTCTGGTCCTGACTTCACTGACTGAAGTAACTGGGTCACTGCCACCACACGAGGCTGGYTATTCTGATTTTTCAGACTCATACGTGGTTATGAGGATACATTCTCACTGCAAACACAAGGCTTTCTGACCTGTCTGACATGGCAATTTCCTTGATGGACACGGCCCAGATTTGTTTCAAGTTTTGTTTAACTTTAATAGCTTTACCCTTGAAAGATCAGAGGAGAAGAGGTGGTCTTAAATTGAAAGAAGGGAGTCAATAAGCCTCCTTTCATTAGATAATGACTCTGCCTGCACTGTACTCAGATTTAACTGTAAGTCCCTTCCATAAGGTGAAACGGTTTGGTTTGGCACCGTGTGTGTGTATGTTAAGGGAAGAAATAGATCAAATTCAAGAAAGTGCTGAACACTCCTGCCCTTTGCTTTGTTGGTTATTTGTCCTCGCTGGCAACTGGCCTCCCTCCGAGAATGCTGGCTTGTGGATGAAATGAAACACAATACAACTGTATTTTGTACAGCATCTCACAAGTAAACAGGATCACAATTGCTCTCCAGGCTGAGTGATAAAAAACAGCACAGAGAGGAGGAAATTAAGAGACAGAAATGATGAAAAAAAAGAACACAGCTGCCTCCAGAGGAAGGAAGCACAGGTCTGTGGCTWAGGCTCTGGGTTGGAAAATGGCAGGCACTGGCTTAGCTCTTAGAGCTGCCACAGACTTCATGTTTTGACCTTGAAAAACCTGCCTGACCTTATCAGGGCTGAGTTTCCAGTGCAAGACTTCTGCCTRTTAACTCTTCCCTGCCTTGGGAAGTCAGAGATTACTGCATTCAAGTCTGTGGGGTGCTCTGACAYTACCCAGGTAAGGACTTAGATGAGTGGGTAGAAGTGTGCTGGAAGGCAGTGACACACAGAGTGATTTCAATCTTTCAAGATGCCAACCCCTAAAAAGAATCACAATAACTCACGAGTGTGATGATTCCACTGGAACAATTTAGCAAGGAGTATTGAAATAGAGGAGTGAGAAGCAAATTTCACCGCAGTAGGACAGCCTTGCCTCATATCCAGTGCGACAGGAGGAGGTGGCAGCCGTTCTATCCCTTAAAAGCAGTTTCACTCTAGGGACAGATATTAAGGGATGGAGTAGCTGCCAGTGACAGAAGTGCCTGAGCATGTTAAATTTGGGTAGCATGTGGTACGGCGGTCATTTATAACCATGACGCTAACAGTACAAAACATATTGCTTATCACTATCGGAGGGTTGGGAGGGATGGCTAGAAAAATGCCTTGCAATCTGCTGCTGAGCAGCTCAAATACAGAAAAGCATGAGAAGTGATGACCCAAATGGCTAATGAACGTGTTTCATTACATGTTGACTGTGAACAGCAGGCTGACATAATACTTTCTGAAATAAGACATGATTTTGAAAGCATTTTCCATTTTTTTTTTGAGAAACCTAGCCGTTTGTTTCAGTGAAGAAGGGGCTGGTGTGCTCTTCAGCCTGGCTGTGGAGAGGAGAAGCTGTGGAATGCCTTGGAAATACTGATTTCTAGGGATCCAACCWTTTCYCTCTGTATTCRACACCCTTCACMAGTTCAGTCTCCTGTTCTGCTTTARGGGGCATAACTAACACTTATGGACAGAAAAAAGGAAGGCACAAGCAGGTGTTGGCTGGGACATGTCCTTTTCAGACAGATGAACCAACAACCTAGATATTAGTAGTTAGCTCCTTGCTTCTGTATATGGGACTTGAGTAGCTCTGTTCCCTAATTCTGCTTCCATTTCCACGTCCATTTTCCCATTCAGCTGGTCCAGAGCAGAGCCATGAATTAGAGTTGGTAGATGCTGACAGAGGGTCCTTGCAGGGAACAAMGGGGAAGTTGATGGCTCAGATTGCTGCTGCCTCTGGATGCAATGGGCCAAAAGTTTGAGCCACCCAGGGACTCCAGACTGGCTGGTGCCTCCCTGCTCTCCTGCCACATCCATCCCTGCCCATCAGCAAGGTCCTGGAGAAGTGACAGCACCAGGCTCATCTGCATCGTGCTGCTAGAGGGACTTGGTGCACTCTGTGTCCCCACTTAGGTGGCTTTTGTGGGGAAGTGTGACTTTGTATGAATATCAGTAGGGCTTTTAAATCTTCCAGAGGTATTTTCTATCCTGACAAAGTTTCCTGGGGATGGGTGACTCAGACTGACAGCTCAGCAAGCATCACACCAATCTTGCAGTTGCTTTCGTACCAGCTGTGGGAAGCACAGCCTCATCCTCTACACATCTCTGTCCTTACAAAGGAAACCTTTCCTCCTCTCCTCCCCATGACCCAACTTATGGAGCAGGAGCATTGTTTTCCTCAGCTTCCAGAAGAAGCGTGCATGAAGTCAGACACATCTCATGTGCATCTCCATAGCAACGAGATCATGCCCGGTGTGGAAAACGAGGGGCAACAAGAAAAAATATGGGAGAGGGTTCCTGCTTCTGCCTTGGCTGCTGTCATGCAGCATAAACTAAGAGGAATGAGTGGGAGTGGCGTCCACCAGTGCCACTTTTGGGGCAGAGAGAAGCCTGCATTTTGAGCCCCTTGAGCCCACCAGATGTTAGGGTCTTTATTATTTAATTGCAAAACCACATTGGTCAGAGAGCCCAAATCACAGCTGCACTGAGGTCTTTATTCTTTATTATTCTGGTATTTAAACCTTTGTTCCTGGCTACAACAGAGTCTGAGATCCATCCCTTTGGGACCCCCCTCTACCCCATTCCCATTGCTCAGACTGTGGCAAGAAATTCAGAGCTCCTCCTGTGCCAGAGCTTTATCTTCCATTGACTTCTTGAGTGCCCCCAAAGTGTGTAGGTAGCAAAAATCATTACAAAGCCAAAATAGTGACACTTTGAGGAAAGTCTTCTTTCAGGGGTGTGAGTACTAGTGGGATCAGATCACATATCTTGATCTAGTAGTACACATGGCCYTGATTTTCATGCTGACTTCTCTTGACCAAGGCTCTACAGAAATGATTAAGAAACTGCTACCAGTTGTTGCTAAGGGGAAGGAGGTTCTCTACATGACAGAACAACATTTTGGAATTGAGGGGAGCTAAAGTCTGATCTAGTCCCTCCAAGAGAATATAAATTATTTTTTTATGCATCTTTCACTACCTTATTTAGTAAAGGCAAATTAGACCACAATCCAATGCTGTGGCCATCCTGCCTTCCTCCCTGCCACCCTCACAGACTCTGGAAAAAAACACATCTTAGCAGATGATGTTGTTCTCTGTGGTCTGGCTTTGAAATTCAGCATTTCAGCCTCTGTCAGCAACATCTAGACTTCATCCCTCCTTGGCTGTGCTCATGCCACTGCTTCTTGCAGTAAGGCAATCAGACTATAAGCTTTTTTTCCCACATTCCGTGCTTAACCTCAGGCAGACCCGTGCAGCTTTAAGTAGCATATTACTGTAATGAGGGGCCACGATTATTTCTGAGAATATGCCCTCCTTCCCATTAGCAACCCCCCATGATAAGCAGCTCTATCTTCTCTGCTGCCACCAGCCACTAGCAGGCCACTGGAGCTGCAAAGGACAGAGCAGCCTGTCATAAAGAAAAAGTGAGAGACGCTCAGAAACTGGGAGAGAGGGTGGGGGAAGGAATAAGCATTGACAGTCAAAATGCGAAAAAGATGAAATGCAATTTTTCTTCAAATGCCTGGAGACAAGAYAGATCTCTCGGCTTCCTTCCCCTCCTTTGCCCTCCTGCCTGAAAAGAGAAGAGGTAGTTAACATAGGAAAGCCCCTCAAATAAGCCCTGACAGCCACATATTCAGAAACTGATGGCATTTCCCTAAACACTGTTTGTAAAATGGTAATTATCCAGCAGGCAGTGACAGCTGGCACTTAGCACTGAGAGAGAACATGAGCGGACAAGAAGAAAGGGATCCTGCCGTAATTGAACAAAGGGTAAAGAAATATATAAAACATAATCAGAAAAATACAAAGATTGCTGGCTGTGCTAATAGGTCACTTCAACTTCTTGGTTCATCTTGAAATGATTGAGCTTGAATGCAGATTCAGACTGACATCCACCAAATCATTCTGCTGGGAGCAGCACCTCTGAGAGGAGCAGCAGCAGCAGCAAACCCAARGGKCTGTGCATCTGGCAGAGAGCACAGGGGTCCAGAAAGGGTGGCCAGCTTTATCATCAAGGGTCTGGAGCCCCTGTTTTCTGACTTGTGTCACAAGATCAGCTGTTGGAAATTAAAGCTTCTGGGTGAACATTTTCTCCCTTCTTCAGACCAACTCAGCTACACCGGAATGGGAGTCCTTCACTGGAAGCATCTAGATTGCACAAGGCACCAGGCAGTGTGCTTGAGTTGGACAGGGAGATGTCTAGGCTGATCTACTCCTCTGCTACTGATCAAAAAAACAAAAAAAAAAAACCAAAAAAAAACCCAAAAAACAAAACACTTCTGAGATTCTTTGTAGGGCAAAGGAGGAGCCTGTCAGTTCAGATTTCAAGTCTGACATATCTCCTGTATGGCCTTGAGTAGGGCTCTCCTTCCTTTGCCTTGAGTCCTTGCCTACAAAATGGATTGTGTATTGTTGCTGTGCCTATGTTCAAACCAAAGCCTTTTTCCTATTATGTCCTACCCAAAATCTCAGAGGGCAGAGTCCTGGACTGGACTTGAGTTCTTAAACACAATCAGTAACACACATGAGGGTATTTTGCCTCACGTGAGAGTCACACTCTCACAACAGKCACAGAGAACAAATGAAGCACAATGAAAATGAACTCATTAATAAGCAGGGTGGTGTCTTTGAGCTTGGGGGTTTCCAAACTCACATTCTGAGGCCATTTTATTTGTTTTCTCATTGCTTTTATTAGGATGCTGTCTCCCTCCAGGCTGCAGTTGAGAAGGTCTGACCCTTCTAGACTGATTCATAACTTACTTTTGCCCAGTTCCTTCTTGGAAAGGTCATTGCCAGGGTCCAGCAACATGTACCTTTGATCACAACCCATAATACGCCCCCAGAGTCACTGAGAGAGCAATGGGCTAGCAGTCCTAAATAACGATGCTCAGATGAGGACACCTGATAGAGCACTGGAACACAAGAAGAAGCTYTGGCTCACTCCTTTGTACCAGGAATCAGCCCAGCACACAGACAGTCCATTCATGGGATAACACAGAAATGGCACCCAAAATTCATGTCATCCCTTTCCATTGCTTCTCCTTTATCAAAAGACACCACCCCTGAGAAAGATATAATTGTCCTAATTGACCCACACAATTTTAGCAACTGAAGACAAAAGCTTCTGAATTTCTGCAAAGCACACCTTCCTCCTCTACCCTGTCTCAGTTCTGTTTTACYAGGTGTTGCTATTACTTGGTCCATCACAGCAAATGACCTCTAAGCTTCTTTTTATGCCATATTCTCCTTGGTGCCAGCTTTGTATGTTAATAATTTTCTCGGCACACATGCACATTTAAAATAAGATAGATTTTCTCTGCTGCAGACAGATACACCTCTTCACAGTAATTCATTATGCTACTATCTCCAAAGCTGTTTCTTTGAGAAATATGTGTAGAGACTTGTATTAACAGTGTAGGGTTTTCATGATGATAACCGATGATTTGTTTGACTAGGTCTCTTATGCATCAATCTAACTATTTTGTAGTTTGCTGTGATTTATTTTTGACTGTCTTAATAAAGTTCAATATTGCTTTCAGTAATCAATCTGCTTTCTCTAAACTACTGTTAAATTCTTTTTTTAATGAGTSAGACTTTGAGTAAAGAATTTATCCTATAAAACTACTGATCTGAAAGTTATCAATATATTTCTAAATGTCCAAGTACAAGTAAATTGAGAAGTGAGATTTTTTACCATCAGTTGACATTTAAATATATGCATGTTTTCAAGTAGAAAGTAATTACTTTAAGCAGTAATAGAGCATTTCTCATAAGATATATTAAAGAAACACCAACAATGAAATTGCTAATGTTGCAATTTAATTATAAACCCTTCTATATGCCAACACATCTTCACTATTACTTTTGTTGCCAGTCTTGATCTGTAGCATGCTGCCTAATGCAATTTACTATGCTTTTTTTYTTGCACAAATTACTTTCATAGCTTCTGTTTATCTGCCATATATGGGAAAGCACGGACGCACAAAAGAGGATACATAACAGTGATTAAGGTTGAAGAAGAAAAATATGAGAGCAGCACTGTGCTCTGTGAAAACATCTATGTAGCCACACACTAAAAATGGGGAACACAAACCTGCAGGACACCAGCAGCAAGACCAATAGTTCAGCTGTAATTTGGTAAAGCTATTTTAGAATAGCCATTGTAAGACAAGTTCAGACAATTTTGGAATAAACATGAATATTCATTCTCATTATTAATATATTTACCACTGACTCCTTTGTTTCCATGCTRGGTTCCACATACAATCGAGCTTGGGTATCTCCTGACTTAAGCACGCTGAAATTTAATAGTTTCTTAATACAACATTTAGCCTCACTGCTATTAAAGATTATAAAAGAAGAGCATAGATCATCTAGGACTTCTCCCTGAGGGATGCAGTGAGACATTTCACCYATAAATTCTCCATTTCTGACTCAAAAACTTATGACTGAACCAAACAAAATCTTTTAGAAGACACCTGATGATGATTTAAAACTGCAAGAGATGCAGAGCTGAACACATCCTTAGGTAATCTAATTTATTTTATGAAATGAATACAGGCAATAAACTGATTCCTGTACACACGTGCACACACTCACACTCAAAGTAAAAGCACTTTAAAAATCCTCTATGTCACAGTAACAGCTATTACCAGTCACTGGGCTTGGGTGACTGTCCAAGAATATTCACTGCTGGTGGAGGAAACCTTTCCTGGTTTTGCCCTCTAAAACACACCCAGCAGCCAGCACAAGTACTTAAACCAAATTAATTTCATAAAGCACTCCTAATGCTGCAAGTTCAGGCAGATGCAGCACATCACCATCAGCAAGGCTGCTGTCAGTGGTGGTGAGCTCTGTTATTGCTGTCAGATGGCCGTGATGGCTTGTTAAGCTTTTATGTGGGGCTTGCAGAGAAGTGGAGTGCAAGATAAATCAGAAGGAGAGGTGCAGGCCAACTCAAGCTTGTCCTGTGCACACAGCAGAGTTAATGCTCCACCTCTTGTCAGGTACCATATACCCACAGGATCAGTGTATTTCTGTATCCTGGTTTTACTCAGTCGGATTTTTGGTGGTGGGGGGATGGGACCAAGAAACCACAAAGATGGCTCCTTTGACAAAGTTCTAGAAGCCTTCTCCTTCTTCTCCAGCAAAAGGAGCCCCACCCCCTGTGTTTTAGAACCAATTCATCGTGGCTCTGAGGTTGATGGACAGGCTGCTGGTCAGGCCTGGGCCAATTGCACAGGCTAGTTACACCTCTGGTCTTGTACTTAAGAATTCAAAACAAGATAGAGCGTTGCCGCCATTAGATTTTAGGTTGTTAGTATCATGCACTGGGGGAAGACAGAGCAGGAGGGTGAGGAGATATAAGGGAAAAATAAATGGAGACCCAAGATCACAGTAAGAAGAAGACAGGTGTTGTTGCTGTGGTGCTCGACATGGAGAGAACAATCTGTTCTCAAAAGGATTATTTCTTCAATGGGAGACCTGTGTAGAAAAGAGCAGCCCTGCACTTGAGATAAAAAATCTGGCCTTTGAGGACTGAACTGATCATAGGCCAAAAAGGGGGAAGAGGTGGCCCCCCTACATCTGAAGTGAGTAGATGCTTAGAAGAAATTGTCTTCTATGGGGGAAGAGGTGGCTCCCCACCACCCCACGTCTGAAGCGAGTGGATGCTTAGAAGAAACTGTTCTGCAGGAGATTTGAGAGGATAGCCACTGAAAATTGAGGAGATGGCCTTGCAGGATTGTTTCCCTTTCTCCCATGAGGTAAAGAATCCCATGCCACCAGCAGTTATACACCAACTGTTTCTTGGGAAAAGAACTTCCACAGCTTGGAGCTCTAAGGATTCTTCTCCTATGATGTTGCACGATAACCATAATGAGTAGTCTGATCTATGTTAAAACTTTCATCTCTGCCCCCCTTGCACACGGGAAGGCATGGAGGGGTGGGGAGGGGAGACCGGAGAGAGACAGGTTCCCAGAAAGAATAACAGGTGTCTTAAAATGTCCATTTTTATTTCTTCTTCTTGTAAATTTTTTCCTATCTCTGTTCTCCTCCCCGGTGCGGTAGTATTCTTAGTAGTTTTTAGTAATAAATATATTTTTCAATTTAAGTTATTCAGCCTGACCATTTTCTGGAGCATATACATATCTTTCTCTCAATTATCTTATCTTATCTTATCTAAAAGCCATAAATTTTATTGTTAATCGTGCTTTTGCTCTCCCTTCTGCCTCTCCAGTGGGAATGGTGGGCGGGAACATCGTGGGTGCTTTTTTGGCTTTTGGTCAWGTTCAAACCACGACATTTTTGGTGCATTGGCCGGGAAAAAAAACGGGTTTAAACCCACAACAATTTCTAAAAACATGGACCTCTCTGAAACCCAAGCTGGGCGATTCCCAGCAATTCTGTTATGGGAAAGCAAAATCCTCCTCCTGCCTGCCCTTCTGCACCCACAGCTCTCACTGGAGGACAGACAGGAGGAGAAAAATGCAGTGAGTGTGAAGAGGGGCACGCATGCACGTCCTCAGGCATAGGTGCAACAGCACGAAAGCACACACAAGTGTGTGTGAAATGAAGACAAAAAGAGGCCAGAGAGCCTTGAAAATGAAATAAAGGATGAAACAGTGAAATAAAGGATCAGCAATCAGGAAGTAAAAATGGAAATGTAAGAGAAATGKATCAAGAGGGAGTAAATTGGCAAGAAAGAAAGGAAGAGCGTTTGGAGAACTGACAGTACAGACCAGGAGACATCCAAGCTGCAGGTACACATGGGAACATTAGGATTCGAGCACAAACACACACACAGAGTACCACACACTGAAATAAGCACAAATGACAAATCACAGACTCATTTGGGTGAGAAAAGACCTCTGGTGCATCATCCCTGCCATTGYTGCACATCGTGGCAGATCTGATTACACCGAAACCATCCCTGACAGATGGGTGACTCATCCCTGCCTTGAATATCTCCAGTGCTGGTGGCTCTGTAGCATGCCTTGGCAGCYTGCTCTGTCACCAAACTGCTCCTGGAGTTATAAAGTTTTCCCTGATATTATTTTACTAACTGTTCCCTGCTGCACCTCAGGACCATTATGTCTTAGGCCTGTTTGTACCAACCACTGAGAAAAATGGATCCCCATCCTCTCAGTAGCATTTTTTTATGGATTTGCAGGCAGTGATTACATCTCCCTTCACACATCTTTCCTCCTCAATGAATATATACCAGCCTCCTTAATCTTCTCATTTACGCTACACTTTCCAAAMCTATCAGCATTTTTGTCACTCTTCCTGAAGCTTCCTCCAACACACTGTGGCTTTGGGACCGAGTGGAGACAGCATTAATTCAGCTTCCTGCCTCTTACCTGTGCCATGTCCAGTCATGAAAGGTTGAGTACTGGCTTTATTTTCTTTCCTGAATACCATTTGCTGCTTGAATACCTCTTGTTTTATCCTCCTGATACATTCTGCTATGTGCAGAGACAAATACATATGCTTGTGAGCTCAGAATAATACACCTATTTTATATGTCATATATTTTTTAAAAAAATTATATATTATATAGATTGATATAAGTTCCTTGCCTAGTAGAGATTTCAACATTAAAAGCTCTCTTAGAAGATAAGCTGAGCCAAGAGTACCTGGAGAATGAGGAAGATGATGATGTGACATTACACAATGGAAGAAGCCCCATTTGTTGGTATCCTGATGGTGGACTGCACACTGAATATTATTCAAACCTGTGCAGACCATATCCATTTCATAGTGCTCATTTGTCTTCCAGACACCCACACACTGCATCCATCACTCWTCCCTCCTCCTTTAAAGCTTTTACTTACCTGACTGGTTAGCCTAGCACTCAACAGGTCTGCCCCCCTRTTGTTAAAGCCATGTGCATGAATGGTTTCTACACAATGTAAAAATGCCTTTGGCACTATGATTTTAGTTGCAAATGGATAACCTACATGGGGGAAAAAARTCAAGAAAGGAAGGACTGAGTAGGTCATTTGAGATATTATGCAACTGCCTCCAATTGCTCACTTCAGTTTCTGAAAAGCCTCTCGGGGACTGAATTAGAAGATGGACCTTTAAAAACATCTGGACAGAATATCCACTCAAGTATCCAAGAATGCCATAGCATTTCCTTTATGGATTTCACAGAGAGAGCAAGTCCCAAGTAAAATGCGAAACAAACACAACACGCCAGGTCTTGGTGAAAAGACATTATGACAATAAAGTGACAATCATCTCAAAGAATCCCTGATTTCCATCTACAATACAAAAGCATGCCATTTCTATACCTCACAGCCTGACCCAAAGGTKGGCACTGTGACACACCCTACCAAGGCAAAGCTGGCCACTTGTTTGCCCCATCACACTTCAGAATTAGAGGGTGGGATGCACAGATAGGATTTTAGCTCTAGAAATTGTGAGACCAGAGGCCAGGCTCCAAGAAACTAATCTGTARCCAGTTACAGCTACAGCCTTATTGCCAATGACAGCAACTTATAGATGTGTCTGTGTGGCAGACTAATGGTCAATAATATTTCTTTTCAATACCCTACTGCAACATCAAGCCAAGCATGGTGTTTATTAAGTCTCATGGAATTTCCTGCCTGTTCTAGAAACTGTAAAGTTTTACCCAATTGCATCAGTCTTAAAAGAAAATCTGAAAAATCAGTTAAGAAATGGAGAAGTATCTCATTCCTCACAATGAAAAGAATATGAGATGCAAAATGTCACTGCTTTGATGTGCTGGCAAACTTCCTGGAATCAGTCAACCAAAGATAACTATGTTTATAAATATTTGGGATATGAAGATACTGTATATAGATTGCATTTTTATTATTATTATAAAAGAGTTTGGATTTTTTTTTAAAGGAAAAGAAATAGCTCTGCAGTATATTCTAAATACATACATTAGRGTGTTTTGTGCTGTGCATAGCATGTTTTAATAAGGAAAAACCTGAATTCTACTTTCTCCCTATCCCTTGATCAAAGCAAAGTGGCTCTTTCATTCTCAGCTTCTCCCAGCAAGAAGTGCCAAGAGGCTGCTGGAACAGCACTGGAGTTGCCAGCACAGCACAGGTGAGCAGCACTCTCAAGATCTCTTTATTTTAATGCTTCGTTCTGCTGACCCACAACCTTGGTATCTAAGAATCTCCCATGTAAAATCAATAGCAATAACAAAATCCCTTGGAGAATTCATGGAGTCCCTCAGATGATATAGCCAGGACTGTGCAGGAGAAATACCTGGAATGACTGCAGCTTGCTTCTGTTGCTCCTGGCAGGGTTTATTCAGGGTGAGGCTGCCCCTGGAACTCTCACAATCAAGATAATTGCTTTTCTATTCTTTTTACAACTGACATTTCATTTTTAAGACAGGAAAATTGCTGAAATGCAATAGAAGTGACTCTCACGCCCGTGGGTATTCTGTTCCTGCCCAGCTGGCCTCCACACTTCGCTAGTCCAGGACTTTTCACCCCCAGCTCTCACAACCCCTCTGCAGCATTCCCTGCTTTTCCTGGCCTCATGTAAGGTCATCTGCACAGGTCTGCTTTGGGATGGACCTCAGCTGCACCCTACAGCCCCACTCCATCCAAAGCCTGGCCCCTCTGCAGTCCCACTAATGCACCCTGATCCTGAGMAAAAGCCCCTCCTGCTATTCCCATTCCTGCGTAAATCCATTCCTGTTTAATTGCCATCTCTCCCATCTTGCAGCTTTATTGACATCTACATTTCCATTTGTCATCTTTTCTTGATTCCCAGCCTTTTTCCCCACTATTCTCTGTTACAACAGACAGCATGCCACAACCAATTTCATTTCCACTCAGCTTTTTAAACCTCATTGTAAAAACAAGTATTACCCCACCAGAAAACCTACCTGAAATCTATTGAGCTGACTGTCAACTGGTTCCATGGAACAGAGGTAAACAATTAAGGCACAGTGTTTGCAATAATCACCCTGCAGAGCATTAACTCCCTGTTATTTTAGTCCTGGATTAATGGTGCCAATTGGTGTCAGCCCTGGCTGGCACATCAGCCCATTCCTACCCACCAGAAGGGTCTCTYCAAGCACAGAGAGGCTCTTTCTTACCTCTCTTATCATGGCTTTGCACCTTCTGCTTCCTTGATAAATAACAGTTTGCTCTGCAGCCCAGGACTGCAGGGCCTGACTTTCATCCCAGCTTGTGGCAAACACCAGAGAATACCAGCATTTAACACCATTCAGTGCAGATGCAAGAACTCATTGGATATTTCATTAGATAATCTAACCCCCTCCCAAAGCAAGGGCAGAGAGTCTATACAGAGACAGCTGGAGGGAGACCTTGTATTGTTTCTCCTTTATTAAATATGACTTGTGTTGCATTCTTTAAAAGGATAAAGGAAAATTCTGCTCACATCCATATGCATGCTTATTTGTGTTTTGGGGGAATCAGGATTGCCAGCATTCAACATCAATCAGCCCCTCAACAGGGTTCAAGGTTTGGAGAATCATGCCTCGTTTGCTTTCCCATTGTAAATGTTAACTAAACATAGCTCTGGGGAGAGGTGCCAGTTCAATAGCTCTGGAGATTACCCTGCCAAATTCTTTTTTCATTCTCAGCACTGTAAAGCCAGAGCAATTCCAACTACCATCAGCAGAGCTACTCCAGAACTGCAGTCAGGGTGGATTTTGGTACTGCGACTCTCAGTTCTCACCCACAGCAAGAAGATGACCTAGTTTAACCCCACAGCAGTGCTCCCAACAAGCTCAGCAAGACCCACTTTTGATCCCACAACAGATGAAGCACTGGCAGCAACAATATTTGGTTTATTAAAGTGGAAGCTGTGATATGTCCCCCACATTTTACCTTAATCCCTGCTGCAAAGACCAACCCTGCTTCATAGCTTACATAAAATAAAGTGACAATTAGCACCAAGGAGATGCATTTATGCCCAGTCACACCCATTCCAACCAATAGATTTCAATGGTAGGATAATTGCACCAAAATCAAGTACTCTGAATTAAAATAAGAACAGCAGAAAGAACTGGAGTACATGGATGTGGCCGTGCAGTTGTCAACAATATGAGCCTGAAATGTGCTGTACAGAAAAGGACTGCGGCATTCCCTACCTTTCCTGGCTCATTTTAGGACTGCCTGAACCTATGTTGTGAAGTTCCTACACTGCACCTCTTGGTCGGTTTTGACTTGTCTCTGCTCAAGGGATACCTGAAGAGCTCCAAGGGAGCCCAGGTTTTCTCCAGACCTCTCTGTGTCACAGCCAAGAGTCCACAAGCCCAAGGGAGCAGAGTGACCACATTTACCAATTTTCCTTTTCATTGGAAATGCCGATATTTGACCAGATTAGAATCCTCTACAGAGAGAAAATCTGACTTTGGGAACCTGTTTTGAAATGATGGACTGAACTATTTCACTGAACAAATCATTCTCTTTCTCCATGCCTTCACCACTGTGGACTTTCTGCACTGCTCATGTGATGATTTATGATGTTGACATCATCATGAAGCTCTCTCACTATTTCACAAAAAGCYTTAAAAAGAGAGTGTTTTGGCTCAGTAGTGTTGGATGAGATTCAGTGTTAAAGCAGCATATGTTTGSAGGGGCAGAAGTCCATAAAAACCTCCAAACCTCTGGAGATGCAGCCATCATTTAGGATGAAGGACGGATGTGTTTTGCCACCTGTGGTGTGGAGAGTCGGTGTTTCTGGACCCTGGTGGCCAGCGAAGAGTGGGACTTGAAAATTTCTAAGAGCAGATGTCCATCACAACTCTCTTTGCTCTCCTATCTTGTGGCCATGAGTGCCCGAAGACAGAGACCTTAATCATCATATAACCTTTCCTCAGCTCTTTTAATGTCTAAGTAGAATAGCCTGGAGTAGGGAGGGAATCAGTTTTCTCTGTGTGGACCTCTCATGTGAGCACATGCAGGACATTATCTTCACTCCTGAGCACCTCATTATGCAAAACATATTGACAAAAATGAATGAGAGCAGAGCAGAACAATAAAACAGTCAGATAATTAGAACAGTCAAAGAATGAAAGGATCAAATATGCCTGTTGTGGCTGTGAATGGGAGACAGGATATCAATATGAAAGCAACAAAGGGAAAAAAGCAAATTCAGACCCAACCTGAGACCAAACTTCCTGACAGCAAGGTATGGCAGCAGGTTGTGGAATGTCTCCTAAAGCATGGAACTGGGTCCTTGCTGCAAGGAAACACATCAGAAGAAATCCAGCTTAGTGCCTGAGAGGCAGGCCTGCTCTGCAGTGGGGGCCAGCTGCAGTTAGCAYTCCTTGCACTCTCAAATGGATGTTTCCATCCGTGCTGCATGTCTCGAGCTCACAGGCAGCCTGCCACTGTGCAGATGTGAAGCAGATGTCATCTCCCTCCCTCCCTCCGGTGGTTAAAGTGATTTTGGGATGAGATGATAATTAGCCCCTGAAAGGCTGTGTGCACAATGCAGGAGGGTGCAGTGTGCTGCACTCTGGTGTAATGGAGAGCCAGGGCTCATCCAGGTGAAATGTTAAGCCTTGGTGATGACACAGGATGATTTCTCGATGCATTTGTGTGCACTCACTCCTTTTGGCACTGCTGAGGAGGCTCAAGGAGAGGCTCCACTGAGCAGCACAGGCAGTGCCCAGATGTATTTGCCATGGCATTCATCCAGTCCCTTACTCTGTCTGGGACAGCAGTCAGTACCAGTATTTGTGAAGAAAATACAAGTGCACCACGTACACAGATGTGGAACAGCTTGTCCCTCTATGCCAGGCTTTGTCCTGGTTTTTGAGACCTAGACAAGCCTTAAACCTTCCTGACTGCATGTGGCTGGCTCTCCTTCCCAGAATGTATTCTCCTTGATTAGGACAACTCTGAATACTCTCCATGGATACTGGATCTTTTTTCATTTTTGAGTCCTGCTGAAAGCTGGCTATTGATGATGCTACAAGACAATGATTTCTCCAGCCAACCTGCCCGTTACAGGGRAAAAAAATACTCCCACCTTTTCATCCTGTAGTGTCATCAAACATCTCCTTGTTCTTTCCTCTGAAAATTGAAACTCTCTCTTACGAACACAGAGACTTTTACATATCCCTTCTTAGCAATGCACAAGCTGTACGGGTCCCAAACTTTCAAAGAATTTTCTCTTTGCATGAGAATTCTCCCAGGCACATCATTATTCCCATCACTCAGGTCTCAGACAYCTCTCTTCTGAGACAACTTGGCCAGTCCTGCAATGTGTTTTTTGCAAGTGAGGTACCAGTTTGGGATTAATCCATACACCACCACATTAACGTGCTGCAAAATTGTCCCCGTGGTCCCTGCTTCTCTCTGCTTTGCAGGTAGGACCTTGCAGTAACACAGCAGTGCTCTGGCAGTCTGTCTTTTCCTGTGGCCTTCTCAACCTTTGTGGTTTTTGTTTAGGCCTTCCCTTCCTGTGCCCCACACTTGGTGCTAATGTGGTGTGCATTCAAGAACTGTAAAAACAAAGGATGTTATTGCTATGCCTCCGTTTTGGGAATGGATATATAAGAGAGTGGCCTTTTCAGGGCATTCCTGTAGAAAAAAAAAAAAAAAATGGTGTTGTGTCTTCACTAAAACCATCTATTAGTCTTTTCCATTATAATCAATAAATCAGTTCCCTTTTTATATGGTGATGTTGGCTCAGCTGTGATTTTCTGATGACAAAATTCATTACTCAATTGTCTCATCGCTTCCTTTCTAAGTTCAAAAACATCCATTAGCACCACTATGTGAAGCCCCATTAATCTGCTTTCATTATAATAATGTTCTTATTCTTTCTTAGCATCTTTATTGCATCCCACTCATCCTTGTTGTCTCATAGGAGCTTTTAATTAATGCACTAAGAACTGATATAAAGAACCAGCCTTTTTTTTTCTTCCCCTTAGATCTAGCATTTTTGGTTACTGGAGAGAAATTAAAGGTATTTATTCAGGTGACCCTATTATAGAATGGAGAGAGCTGGCACGTGATGTAGTCTGGATGCTTCAGAGATGAATGGCTTTTTCAGGGAAAAGTAGAGTCAAAAAAACTTTTTACTGGCTCCAAGTAGTCATTTAGTTCTGTTCTACTGCAGTCTCCTGAATAAACGTTTTTCRAMATGGGAARGATCTATCACAACTGTGCAATGCTRTGTCTGGCCTTTGATTTGTTTCATAATGCAAATCAACAAATGTACCCTGAAGCAAAGGAAACTGCTGCAGGGTTTCAAACCAGGCTGAGAATGACTTCTCAGTTACTGAAGGTATCAAAAGTGATGTCTTACTTTGCCCACAAACTTGCCTTGTCACTTAGATCCATTCCATGAGAAAAATACGGTGCAGAGTCACACAAATTTAGTGCCCTTGTTCTATTTCTCACCCTCTTAGTTTCCTCCTGCCTGTAAGAGTYAAGAAAAGAAAACAAACAAACACTTGCTGTTTCCAGAGCAGACACATGCAGTGACTCAGAGAGAAGCTCTGGTGCTTGTAAGGCCCCTGGGYCTGGAGTCTAAAGATGTGTTTTTCACTCCTGCATCCAACAGTGCCGCTGGGGAAGCCCTTTCCTGGCCCCATTCTGTCTCCTCTTTGGGTCACCAGTGCCAGTGACAAGGGYTGTGCCACGTTCCTGTCCCCTGCAGTGCCAACTGTGACAGGTCCCTGGTCACCACCGGGGTCTCTGGGTGTTAGGGCAGCACGGCTGAACTCAAGGGATCCTGAAAGCAGACGGCTGCTGCTGTCCTAAAGATTGTCCCTGCAGGCAGGGGAGGCTTTTCTGCTCCATAAATAGCACACTGTGGAATGCCCCAATGCACCAAAGAGAATTTCCATCAGTCCTCACAGGGCTCAGCCCAGCTCCACTTATTCCAATGCGTTAAGCCTCACACTCAGCTCAAGTAACTGGGAAGGAATCTCCACACACATTTCCAAAGAGGCAAAAATGGGGTTTTTTTTGGGAGCAAGGGCTTGGAGCTGGCTGCTGGCAATTGGCTGTGTATCTCCTGCTTGAGAATTCCTTTCTGTGAAGGAAGATGGTGCGCATTTGGGTGAGGGATTAAAACCAAATTAAAAGTATTTGCCTTGTCCTTCCAGCTTGTGTTAGCATAGGAGACAAGAAACAAAAAATGAGGAATATTAAATTCCCTTCCTTTGCTCCTCACAAAGGGACAAACAAAATTGGTGAACAATGGTTTTCTGGACTCCTCTAATGAAATCACCYCTGTGCCTTAAACGCTGCTAGTCAATGGAAAATTGGCATGTTTACTTCCTTCTAGGAGACCAAATGCAGAACTGCCTAGAAAAACAGGCAAACAAAGGGATATGTTGCAAGCTGATATCTCTGACAAGTCAGAGGGAAGAAAAAAAAAATTGTACACATATTATAAAATTTATCATTAAAAAAATAGAAAACCCAAACCCAAGAACTTTGCATGATACTTCAAAAGAAAAGAAGGAAAGGGGAGGTGGAAGGGGAGAACAAAAAGAAAAAAAATCTGTCAAGAATTTTCTCACTGCATCCAAAATGCCTCAGTGAGCAGAGATACAGAAACAAGCTAATTACTGTCTTTCTTTTACATTCCTGGTTCTGAACTCCACACACAACATTTTTTTGTGATTATTAATAAAGGAACACTTTCATCTTTGTCTTATTAAGAGTTCTGGGGGGTAGGAGAACAATACTGACAGATACCATATGGGATAGGGTAGAAACAGGAGGAAATGAAGGAAAGGCAAATAGAAGCAATGGGGTGACTTAGAAATCCCTCCAGAGTTCTGAGGATGCATGTCCAAACTACTGGAGCTTTCTATATAATTGGAGCAATTTCTGCTCTTCTATACTCTTCAATATTTATTTCCAAGGTTCTGAAGGTTAGGATGGCAAGGAACGGGACATATCCCCTGCACAAATAAAGGGCCTATGTGTCCCTGAGAAGGCAATTCCAACGCCTGAGGAATTAGGAACCTGTGGGACAGATGAGAAAAGCATGGGCAGACACTGCATCAAGGGCAGGAATGCAGCCAGAGCTGCTGCATTGGCAGGGATGGTAAGGGGAGCCTGAGCTGGGGGCAGCAGGGGACAGTGACAGACCTGGTCTGGATGCTGACCAAAAAGAGATCCACTGGTTTGAAGGCCTTTGCCTTCAGCTCCTCACTTCCATAAACATCCTGATACTGGAGTTTGAAAAACCACAGAAATTCCGACACACAGCCCCCATCCCCTTTGGGGACTGAATATTTTCCCAGTTTGGAAGAGCTTAGGAGAGCTGCTTACTTGAATAAGCCAATGCAGATGCCAGGAGCCAGGAGGCACAGAGGAAGAGCACCTGCCTCAATTCTGCCTGCACTGCACATGACCAGTTTAAGCACCTGCCTAACTCTTTGCAAACATAAAATCACTGTCTCTCTTTTCACAGTGYCATTGTCTGTCATGCTGATAGCCTTTGCATCCTGTCTCACCAACACTGCAGACCAAGCCCAGCAGGAGAAACCAAACTCTTGGGTGCAGACCCCAAACCTGGCTGACAGCTAATTGCATAATGAAACAAATCCTTTTTCTTATCACTCATGAAACCCTGGCCAGAGATTATGGTGGGAGAGACACAGAACYTGTCAAGCATTTTTACCTGTGGTCCTAATGTGAATAATCAAACTCCCTCCAGGCTATAAATCCTCTTGAGTAAATGGAGATGCACAAAACACTGTATCATCTATTTCCCCAACAGGGAATTTCTGCATGTACCACTCAGCAGACCAGAGCTCTGTACCTAAAAGCCACTGTTTGYTCAAATCAAACCCTCATCTGCTGGGGTTTCATCATTACACTTACCCAGAGGCAACAGCAGGCAATGCTCTGCCATTTACTACAACATCTTTCAAGAAATTCTTCATTACAGAGCAGAGCTTAATAACCACTGTTTTGCATAGAACAAAAAATCCCCTCACATCTAAACAAAATCTGCCCTTCCTATGGAGCACTGTGGGCTTTTAAGACATGTTTTGTAGTATGCATAAGGATCTTTGGATTAGTCATTCACATCTTTTTTTTTTTTTTTTTTTTTTTTTTTTGTGGATCTTAGTAAATTATAAATCTTGCATGATTTAAAGACACCAGTCTTGACAAGGCAGCTGGTCCCATTAAATCCATTGCAATTGGTGAGATTCAGCTCTGGGCTTGAAGCTGCAGGAGAGRCACAAGGAAAATCTGTCCCAGGGCAGATCTCTGGTAGAAATGCTCACTGTGGCACCATATGTCTTCTCTTCCTTGTCCTGCCAGAAAGATGTTGGCTGGGTTTGGAAAATGGCTAGTAAWTGCAAAAAAGAGAGCATTTCATTGCCATGTCAATGTTGTGCTGCAGGAGAGTTCATAAGAAGCCAGCAAAGAGGCTRCCATAATTTAAACATGCCTGGTTATCCCAAGAAAGAATGTTCAGAGGACTCCTTATCAGTTCTGCTCCAAAAACCTGGGTTGGTTTCAAGCACCTTCTTCCTCCAACYAGATCAGTTTGCAGTTTATGCCCCAACAGCAAAGATGTAGGAATCAACAAGTCGTGAAGCTGTTTTCCTTCACAGCAAGCTGTGTAAGCAAATAAAATAAAAATCCCATACTCATGAACCTCCTCACACCAAGTCTTCAGTACTGAAGGTAAATACTGAAGGCTTTCAAAAGAGATGAAAAAATCTGAGCTACTCTGCTGGAACAGAAAATACACAAAGGAATCTGTGTAAAAGAAAACCTGAAAAGATTCCTGAAAAATGTTTATATTCTCTTTGGGTTMGGAGGGGCTAATAGGTGGCAGAACACCTCTTTCCAGAGCACAGAGCTATCACTTCTCTTACATAAAACAAGAGTTAATGATTCTGCTGATTTACAACCTATTTTCC
Source organism: Malurus melanocephalus (assembly GCF_030028575.1). Lineage (NCBI taxonomy): Eukaryota > Metazoa > Chordata > Aves > Passeriformes > Maluridae > Malurus > Malurus melanocephalus. The sequence continues at coordinate 276,049 of NW_026623616.1, forward strand.
TCTAATACATCCAGCAGTGAATCCTCAAGAGTCTTTCACTGCACACAAATCTCGAATACAGGACAGTGATAAAGCTATGTTTAGCTAGAAGATAAAAAAACAAATGATAGGTAGGAGTCAAAATTTCAAATCTAGGTTAATTTGGTAATGCCTGGTAATGTCAAAAAAAAGAGGAAAAAAAGAAAAAGAAAAAAGAAAAAAAAAGCCACTTTGACTAATTTTCTTTGAGCTATATGGAAAAAAAATCACTCTTGCTTTCAAAGCAAACCCAATAGGGATCAAGGAACATCAATTTTGCTAATGGAACCTGGTTGCAGCCTTAATTATTATTATCTCTTTGTGATAGATTAGCCATTTACCCAGATTATATAGACATAGTGAGATTAGATTAGATAGCCCAGGCTCCATATGCTTTTTCTATCTCCCTGTGCAATACAGCAGTCAGCTAACCGAATCCCTGCTTGTACTCCTGGTAATGAGATATCTTACTGCATTTACTTTAAACCCTGTTTTCAATAAAATTGATCAAGTTTCAGGAAGAGGAGGTAGTGAAAGAGGTATTTAGATTTGAGGGTTACCCTAATTTCAAAAKCATAACAATGATGGGATGTAGTGCATGCAGCACTCTTCAAGGTCAGCTGTTATTTTCACAGCAAGTGAACAGAAAGAACCACAAATGCAAAGGAGACATTGCAGATCTGCCACAAAGGTGCACCTGCTGCCAAGCTCCTACAAAGAAATGGGGGCTTTTTAGTTAGCAAGATGTTTGGGATACAATTTCTTTGTAAGAACAAACCCTGGGATTAAAAGAGCCAGCTTGGATAAACCTTGTGGGATTTTTGAATGTGTTTAACAGGGTGCAAMCAAGTTTTCCTAACTGAAGGGGAAAGGAAGAAAATCTCTATGTCTCTTTGGGGCTGCAATGTTACCTCACCCTGCTCTCCAGCAGGCTTTACCATCATGGGATGAGMTAATAGAKAGGTAAGAAAAGAAAAGTTTTCTTYCWTTGTACCAATCTGAAGTTTGGAAAGTTGTAAAGCAGAAGGATAGAAATGTACAGACTTGGACTGGATATCCCTATGCAATGATCCTTTTTTTTTGACAAAGAGATGTTTGATCTGCCGTCCAAAAACATTAGAGCTTCCAAGACAATTTTACAAGACAGACCTTTTCCTCAGTATCCCCTCCTGCTCCATTTGGTATCAAACTGTAAACACA
>NW_026623616.1:277524-283414 GCF_030028575.1 Malurus melanocephalus
AAACAGCAAGGAAAAAAAAAAAAAAAAAACCAAAACAGGAGTAGTAAACAGCAAGGACAGCACATCACCTCCTCATTCCAAAGCCACCTGACTTAATACTAAGAGCAACTCTGCTCCAAATTCTTTTGTTCATTTTGCTTACTAAAGTCCTAAGAATCTGTCCATGTAGAGCAGCTTTTATAGGTGAAAATGCCATCACATGCGGTATCCAGAGGTTTTGCAAGTTTTTCCATTAAAAATTCTGGTTAACAAATTTCAKCAAATGAATTCTCCAGGCTCTCATGGATTCTCCCATTTGCCCCCTTTGCATCCCGTATTTTGCTTAAAGAAACCAATTTCTGTTCCTCAAGTACTTCTTAGGTAGAAACAAACTTCAGCATCTTATTCTCCCAGGAAAATTTATCAAAAATTTGGAGAAATACTTAAAAATGCCATTTATTCAGCACAAGCCATCAGGATGCTCTGAAAAACATAAGTACTAAGGACAGCTGGAGAAAGGTTAGACAAGCAGAATACACTGACATTGCTCTCTGGCTCTTTCTTCCAGGAATCCCATGTTTGATGTTACACTGTGTATTTGAGTTGGTTTGTTCCCTTCCTCTGTCCTGCCTCATTCCACTGCTTGCACATACACCTGTCAGCTTAATTCTGTCAAAGATGAAAAGATCAACATTGTTCCTTCTCCCTGCCTTGTAATAATGAAAGATTGCACGGGAAGACAGAGCAATGCATACAGGGAGCCCTTATCCCCCTTTGCCAATGGCTCCAGAGTGTGGAGCTGGGGGCTGCTACCCCCTCACTTGATTAAAGTGTTTCCCACTTTTGAGATTGCCTTTTGCTTTTTCCCCCTTTTTTTTTTTTTATATTTTATTATTTCCCAAAAGGTTGGGTGGAGCTCTGCTTTATTTCTTCCCTTCTTCAGGGTTTGATTGTTGATATTTTTCTGTTCTGAAAGTGTGAGTCACACTCTGATTTACAGCCTGGAGAGCCAGGAGACCCTAATGAAAAAAAGCAGGCTGCAGGGGTAATTAATACCTACCAGAGATTCAACTGCACCATCAGTGAGCAAAAATGTGTTTTTTTGGAAATGGTGTTATCTGCTTGTACACCAACACCCAAGGAAAGGAGACACACCCAAACGAAATCTCCATCACAGAGAGCAAAGCTGGAAGGGGYTTGGGGTCATGGTGAGATGAGGTAACTGCAGGAAGACAGAAAATGGGCTGCCCCAGAGGGATACAGGAGGGAGGCTGGTGCCGAGCATTGATTGGGGATGCTGCGATGGAGAGAAGTCAGGAGGGTGATGGATCGCTCTTGCTTAAAACAAACAAAAACCAGGCAGCTTGCCAGCAACGGCTGAGGCCAGTTTCATTAAAACTCTTCATTCATCATGCTGAAACGAGGCGGTGTTTGTTATTGCAGCCGTGGTGTGCTGGTGCAGGAGCTATTACCAGAGTGGGTGGCAATACAAGGAGGGGGCAGTGGGAGGAGATGGGAGGGTAATGAAGGATGGARGAGACTGGGAGGCAACAGGGCTCAAGTATCACTTACCATCCGTTGAAGGGACTAAAAATCACCCTCTATCTCCTGCATGGATCGGGGCTGATAAGGCTTCACATCCATCCAGACAAATTTCCAGGATGGGARAGGATTCCCTGCTTCCAGGTGTATTTATTCCCATCATTAGACCAAATAAAGGCACCAAAACACGCTGGGGCTTGCTGTGGAGTCAGGCTGTGGCCATGAATCCACTWAATGTCACCTCAGGAAATCCTAACAGCATGATGCTCAAATAGAAGCACTACAGCTGCCTGGAGAGGGACTGGATGGATCTCTTACACCTTTCCCACATCTGCAATGTGTGTTAGATTCTGCTCTCACTGCCCATGCTTTCAGGGAAAGCAGAAACCTGCAAGGGTGGAAACGGCCTCACTCTGTGGCTGAGACTCCTTCACCCTCATGTTTACTCTCACTTTCCACCTCATTGCATCTCCCAGGTGGCTTTGGGGACACTGCACTGTCATTACAAAGCACACCAGCATGCCCCAGACTGAGCTAGTGAGGGCATGGTGCTRGCTGCAAGTGGCTTCATGAATAACCTTAATGCCAGCATCAAATGCCCTCTGAAGGTGTAATCTTGCTGTCCACCTGCATCCAAACCAACCCTCTCTGAACTTTTTCATTGGGCTCCCAGGCAGTGACCCACATGCAGTTTCATAGCTGGCATTAAGGCCAGCCTTTGATTTTAAAGCCTGGTGACTGCAATTCCTCCAGAGAAACCAGGCTCCACAAAAGTGTAGCTATTAGGTGACATCCATGCTGGCTCGAGCACAGGGATTTCAGCTGTGTGATGTCCCAGGGTTGGTGTGAGTGGTGGTGGGGAAGAGAAGGTGAGAGCTCAGTTTGTTGTGATGTGTTTTATTGAGCAGCAAGAATCCCTGCTTGTACATTGATCACAGAAATCCAGGAACTCAACCACTGAAAGACTGAGATGAACCAAAAAAAAGTGTGTGTGACAGGGAACATTTACACATATTTACTTATTATTTACTCATTTTCATGCACACTCAACAAAAGAGGCTTTGGGGGTGCTCCTCCTCTTGTCTAAGCTGTGTCACCAGCCTGGCTTGAAATCACAGCCCCTGAGCTTTTGCTTGCAGTAAGAAGCTTTTGCTTCCATAGCAGACTATCCTTCCAAGAGAAACGCTTTGAATGTCTGGGCAAACTCACAACCAGCCTCAAAAGAAAGAAAGAATGCTGTCTCTGGAGAGAGATTTGACTGAAATAGGTGTCCACATGGCTCTCAGAGGAAACCTCAGCATCCCTCTGTGCCCTGGTTGTGGTGATCGTACCCATGCATCGTGGTGCTCACCCTCCTCACATTCCAGCCATAGAAACAGGAATGCTCTCTCAAGAGAGAGAGCCACACAAGTTACACCTGAAACATCCCCAGTCCATCCCAGACACAGCTAAAWTTTGGTTTTGCTGTGTTCTTTGCTGTCACCAAGCACCAAACCAGCCTGCTCACCAGCTCCTGTTGCAGGAACAGCAGCTGTATAATGGTAATCAGCACTGGCCCACGATTTTTGAAAGGAACATTTCCTGGTAGAAAATTCAAGTTGAACTGAAATGGCATATTTTGCAGGAAAATAGCAATTGTGCTGAAATCTTCCAGGAAAAATTTCATGACAGCATCTCATTTAGATAAAGCTAAAAAAAAAAGTTGATTTTGCATTATATGAATATAACATAAAGAGGAAGCTAAATGTCTTGCTAAGTTTGAAGCAAAACACTTTTAGACTCTTTAGGGATGTTTCCARTATTATAACTTTCCCCTCCTTTCTAACTCAGGTCAGGTGACAAAAATTTTGAAATTTTACATTTTCCAAAGGTGAAAAACTGGTTTTCAATCACTTAGAATTTTCCCAAGGATGCATTTCTTTGGCATTTTTACACAYCACCATCTAGTGAACGGAGCAATGAACATCTTCTCTCCCCAGAAACACAGCACAAGAAATCTCTCAGTGGAGACAACCCCGAATCTGGGCACAGGTCTACCTGGCAGACCCAAAATTCATCCCAAATTGCTCATGTCTTTACACATACATGTCTGTTCTGTGGTAGCAAACCTATTTATGCTGTGGATAGCTCAGATTTGCCTGCAAGGACTGAAAATGGTATCCTTCCACAGGATTGCTGTGGCTCACTCTCAGAGCCAGGGACAGGATTTAAGCCTTACACTCCAATATCCTCACTTTCCTGTTCTTCCAGACTTACAACACTCATTTTTTTTCCCAGCCTACAGGTGCAGGGCTGGTTTTCCAGTTTTTGCCTTAGCTGATTAATAACTCACCCACTAGAAACTTTCTCCTAATGCTTGACCTAAATATTCTCTGCACTTCCCCTGTTGGCTCRTGACAATAATTGGTCTCTCCCTTTTGCAACGAATTTCTTCACATATCAGCAGAGAGGCCTCACATCTCCMTTCTGCCTTCTCCAAATTTCAATGGTATTACACCAGGAGTGAGGGTACAATTTGGCCCATTCACACCCAGCTCTCTCAGCCTTCTCCTCAGAGGGCTTCCAGTGCATGAAGAATTAGTCTGGTTTTCTTTGATGGCTTTCTTTTCACAGGGGTGTTCTGCTTGTTTCTCCAGTGTGTGCCTGACACAGCTGTGCCTCAGGAAACTGGATTTAAAGAGAATCATATTTGCCCATTTACATCGATTGTGGGACTGAAAGGTTCTAACAAACCCTATTCTAAAATCAATTTTTTTTTCTGACTTAAAGGGGCCCTTCTGCATTCCAATAATGAGAATAAAATACTGCATTTCACCAAAATCCTATTACAGTGTCATGAATATCCCATCACACTRTCAAGAACCAGGTGGTGGCTCTCTGTGGTGCCTGCCTTATTGATGGGCAATCATCCTGCTTCAAGGTTCAGTTTGAACAAGGTCTCAGGAAGCCTGGATCTTTCCTTGTGGTGCAAGCTGCAGCTGCTCCCGTGATCCCTGTCAGTCCCTTTTCTTTTTCCTCCCCCTCCATACCACACCCTCATTTATAAAYCTTTCAAGAGGTGCCCACCAGCCTGCAGGATTAGAGGAGACAGTGACACCCGTGGCTGCTTTCCTGCAAATGTCACTGTGCATGTACAGGAACCAGCAGATCTTTGGGCCATCTTGGTCATTTTGCTCCATGTCCTCCATCTGGTAATTTTTCCCAGTAGCCCCAGGAAGTGGAGGAATTCTCATTTAATGGGCACACAGGGAGACACCAGTCCTATCAGGCAGAAATATTCATCCTTCCATTCCAGATTTCTGAAAGATCCCAAATCAAGGCTCAGACATTTCAGCTTGGCCAAAGAGGGAAAGAGGAAAAGCAGAAATAAMATCTGAGTCAAAACTTCTGAAAAGTTGAGGAGGATAAAAACTCTTGGGTCCAGATCCAGGAATAAATTTTACAGCTGGCACCTGTTTGCCTTCATTACAAACGAAATGCAAAGCTCTGATTACACCAAAAGCTTCAAGGCACTTAGAATCTAACTGTAGATAAAACTTTTTCCAATGAAGCCGTCTCCCACCCAGTCAAATTAGTTCCTGCTTTCTCCAGATGGTCTCTCCCCTCACTTTCCTAAACGAAAATAAGTGTGTAAAGGAATCCTTCTGGGTTGTCTTCCCACCTTTCATTTTAAGGATACTGCTATTTCTTCCACTCCTCTCAGAGAAATCGGGAAGGTAGGGCCCTGCAGCAGTATCCCCTTCATTTAAAAGCACCAGCTAAAKCCCCAGAAATTCCACCTGAACATATGAAAACACTTTTTAACTAGGAGAGAGATCAAACAYTGGAACACWGGTTGCCCAGAMAGGTTGTGGAGTCTCCATCTGTGGAAAATGCTCAAAAGCCAACTGGATTTGGTCCTGGGCAGGCTGTTCCAGCTGGCCCTGCTTGTGCAGTGGGGTCAGACTAAAAAAAAAACCAAACCCAAACTCATTCAACATCTCAGGGCTCTGCTTTGCTGAAACTGGGGATTATACAGCAGTTCTCACAAAAAGTTATGGAACGCAGAAAATCTTCATGAAGAAAGGACCCACCCTTCAGAATTCATTTTTAAAGAAAAAGAAGGAAAAGAGCCCCACCGCTAAATGGATACACTGAAAATGTGATAGCTGCACAAGTATGCTAATGCAAGGAAATGCTAGAACTACATGGCACACATTCTTATTCCTTAAATAACAAGATATATTGTGTCACTCACTTCTCTTCATAACTTATGCAGCATACAGATGAGTGAGGCAAGATTTCTCAGCTCCACGACTTATCTGTGCCTTATCAAACCTTAATATTCTGCTGGTGTAGTTTAGTCTTCCTTTCATTTTTCATTTTTTTT
>NW_026623616.1:283507-311598 GCF_030028575.1 Malurus melanocephalus
AAAAAAAAAAAAAAAAACCAAAACATAAAAATCCAACTAAAATGCTTATAAAAAGAATGAACTGACACTTTTGAAACCTTCAGTTGTGATTTACAAGGCTGTCTGAAGGGTTTACACATAAAATTCCCATTTATTTACTTGGTAATTCCAACAAAAAGCTCTCTGACTCTACAGACAGAACCAGGAGTGGATTTCCTTCTCCCTACCTAGATAAAAAGCTTCTGGCCTTCTTTGGGAGAGTGAAACTCCAACCTGCCTTTCTATTTATTGATGTTCTCTTGTGCTTTGCAAGTTTTATCTTTTCCGTGGTTAGAGATGACTGTGCTAAGACCATATCTGACCACTTCTCCATTTGCAAAGGTTCTACTCCACACAGCAGCAACCTGAATMGTTTGCAAAATGGGGAGGTGGATGTTATTCACCAATAATGTTATTCTCAATAATAATCAGCAATTATCCCACAAGTAGTGCCAACTACCCCCACGATGACAAATACCTCCCCTCCCTTGCTACTCACACGCACAGATTTCCAAGTTTCCCCTGCCAAAAAAAGATGTTTTTTTCTGCTGAGGTACACCAGTCTGACACAGCAGGCTGTGTGTCCTGTGAGAATCCTGCAAGGCTTCCACAAATCTTTCAGCAGCAGCAAACAAGGGAGGGGGAAGAACAACCCATGGCTGCCATTTCTGACAGGTAACCAGAAACCTGAGAGCTGCTCCATAGAAAAYTGGATTATTTTGGGGACTGGCAGACACTGCCCCCTTCTCCATGGCTCCTGCAGGCTCAGAGGGCTTGATGGACTAATTGCCAAGTTCATATTCAGTGGGTTTCATCTGGAATTGGCTGGAACCAGGTGGGAAGAGAGGAGAGACTCAGAAAGCAGCGTGCTGGTGACAGATAACCTGTGGTGACAGCCTGGCTGCCACCACCCACCCCCAGAGAGGAGATGAGCACTTTATCTCCCTGCTGCACACACTCCCAGTGTTCTGGGGGGAGATTTAGGCACAAGCATGCACAAGCACAGCAGTTCCCATCTTCCCAAAATTTGAGAACAAGTGAATTTATCTGTTCCCAAGAAGAGAAATAAAATGGGAGGGGTTCAATGTGCTGCCATACATTCCTCCTGAAGGTGTCCCACCCGTGGTCAGGGTGCTTTGACAGGGCTGTTTTCACATGGCTGTTCTTCAGCTGGGAGAGCAAATGCATGTTTCCAGGGGTCTTTATCAAAAATCCAATGGAAGAAAAGAAAGAGGGGAATATTCTTGGATATAAGACTCCTTTGATTTTATCCTGGGTGAAAATACATGCTTGTATCTCWTGTAGTTTTTCATAGTTTTCATATATCTGATAGGACAATATTGGCTCCTTTGAGCATGAAGCATCATCACAAAAATCACAGACTCTTCTCTCACCACCAGGACAGACATGCCACCCTCTAGAGCTCAGCATACCTCACACCTCCACTGACCTATGCTGTGTAAATCCAACACAGAGCACTAAGACCTTCATTTATTTCCCTCCTTCCCTCCCTCTCTTTGTCCCTCCCTTTCACATATCATCCTCAACCTGACCAACACTCAACCTCAGAAGGCACAAAAACACAAGATATTTTGTTTGAATGTAGAAACCTCACTCTACACTCCTCCCTTCCCAAAGCATCACCTAAAATAAAGCAGGAGATATCCCAGCTCCTCACTTCTCACATCCTGCCCTCATTACTGCACAGCCTGCAAGGCTATGGTTTCTAATATTGWGTACAACATCTGCTTTAAACTAAAAAAGCAGCAAGAAACATCATGCATTGCTGGCTTTTAGACAGAGCTTATCTGCAAATAAAACAGACAATGTGCCTGTGTGCCCATTTGGGGTCTTTTTGTTTCACAGCTGATTATTTAATTTCAAGTGCCCTGAGTGTCTCAGGCRTTTACCACAAATGAATGAAGATGCAGCTCCTGTGTGTCAGGAATAAACAAGCTCAATTCAACGGAATACAATGAGTGAAGGTCGTGAACAAGCAGGGGGATAAGCAGAGGCACGAGTGGGTGGTGAAAGGCAGATCATTATTACTCAGCAAGGCCTGGACACAAAATAATGGCYTCTGTTCAGTCTGTTTTGGAGGGGCTTTATGAGCTCTTTCTCTCCCCATAGACAAGAGAATAAGGAGTTCACCTGGCTGATCTGACTGAGATTTGGCAAGAAGTTTCCTGAACAAGCTTGGGGATGATGCAGCATGGGGACCCATGGATGATGAAAAGGTTAGGGAGAACATCCATGCTGTCACRCAGCTCCCTGAGGCATCCAAGGACCAAGCTCAATCACCCCTGACTCTACATAACACTCATGGCCAGAGAGAGAAAAAGTCAAAGCAAGACAAGCCCAGAGCCCAGTGTCTGCTGCAATCAGGGTGCTGCAGAGAGGAGCAGGCAGGGCAAAGGCTGTGGCACTTGCAAACTGAGGGCAAGGAGTGAGAGCTGGAGTTGCTGAATTTTATTTGTTCTGGYTGCCAAAATCAATTCATGGCAATGGAAACTCTGGAGCCCTTTCCATAGGTGCTGAGAGAGACCTCCATCAGTCCCAASGCTCAGCTTGAATTCTTTTTATGACCTGATCTTGCACAAGGCTGCAGCCTGGTCAGGTGTGTCCAGCTCATCCCTTTTGGAGTGGCACAGTCCCTGTTTTCTGAATAATCCATGGTCTGCAACCACAGGCACTTGCTAAGCAAACAGGTTTCCTATTTAACTATGTTTATTCATAGTGAATCTCTGAGGCTATTTTGCCATGAATGTWACAGCTTCCAACAGTACATTTTGGTCYTTATCAGATAAAAAAARRAAARRRRAAAAAAAGAAATAATTTWCAAACCATTTTTGTCTAAATTTGACTGCCAGTCACAATTCTCAACTCAAAAAGCTCTCTGGCACAGCACTAGAAAAGCTATAAGCTGCAGAGCTTCATTATTTCGTTTTCTCAATCCCTAGATGTATTATTTAACTTTTGGCAATAATGTCAGGGACATAATCCAGTAAAAATGCAGAGAAACAAAAGAACCCAAAATTTCAGAACAGCTCAAAATGGTTTTCAGTGCTTTCTTTATAGAAAGTGGAGGGGGAGAAAAAAGAAAAANCAGTGTGGAGATGACACAGCAGGCACACACTTAGGGAGGCAAATCTAGAACTCCTTTCCAGCAGGAAATCTTTATCTACTGGAGCCAACAGAAAACTCCCCCGACTCCTGCTTGTCCCTTCATGATTCAACAATGCTCACGCACTCACCTCCTAGCCACGTTAAAAGCCACATCTCTCAAAGAGAAATTTATAGAGTGACCAATCTCATTTACATGCCCCACTACCCAGCTTCCCCAGGGCAGGATAAATTTCTCTTCACAGGTGACTTACCCAGAATGCATGTCCCCATGGGTGAGATATCCTGAACATAAACCACCCATCCCCAGCTCACTCCCTGGTTGTGTTTGCCATCTGAATCCCTCTTGTGCTTTGCCTCAGATCTCTCTAGTATTCGTTTTGTTCTTGCTGCAAGATCATCAGGGTAGCAATGTTGCTGTGTTTCATACAGGTAAAATGCCCACAAGGAAYAACAAGAAGGAGAATCAATGTTTATAGTTTGCAAGGTGCCTTGAAATTCTGAGATTAAAGGTCCTTTTTGCTGTTGTTCTAAAGTACACTCTTAAACAAATAACCTGCTGTTCTCAGCTACCAGGATGCATCTCTTTTCCTACATTATTATTATTACTCTAAAAATGTTAAATGGCCCTTCATTTTCTTCAAGGATCAAAAGAGTTTATGACAAATACCAATTTGTTCCTGACTCTGAGCAGCAAGCTGAAGAAACCGAGTACACACAAGYCCATGGCTGAGACACGAAAATAGATGCCCCTGATCTCATCCATCCACACTGCCTTCACTCTGAAATGCACTTTATCACTGCACTCGCTGCAGAAGGAATGTGCATTAAAGGTGGAATGGCAAAGACTTTGAAAGTGCAAAGAACAAGACTGATTGGAGAAGGGGTGAGAGGATTTGCTGCAAGGGTGAAGCATCGCAGAGCAGATGATGCCAACAAGCAAGGATYTCTCTGACAGGCAGTGTGTCTGCATTCTCCTAGTCATGCAGAAAGGGAGGGGGAACATTTCCCTGGCTGATGCTCAGTGGCTCAGAGGTTACATATTTACAACATTTTTTATAGTCTCAGACCTTTAAGATCATAAAGTATGCTCTGTACGGTACAGCATTATAGTGAGATGTCTTGGGTTTTAGAAGGAGGTGTTTAGGAATAAAAATCTGTCCCCACACACTGAGCAAGTCCAAAGCAACCTGTCTATTCAAAAAGAAAAGCTCTGAAAAATGCAGCACAGTCAGTTGATATCAGAAGGCTCAAAGAGGTGGCAGAAGATTTCATGTAATTTTAATACAACAACATTAACAACAACAACAACAATTTTTGTGAAGCTTGTAACAACCACGGGGCAGCAGTGTCTGTCCCAGCACAACCAGTGAGTCTCATGTAGATTTTTGCCAGTTCAGGACTCCTCACATATTTGGTCCCCGTACTGCACATTAGTGTGGCATTGAGACCACTGCAAAGATGAAATTGTATCATAAAACTCAAACTGTCTAAAACCTTTCTGGGATTACTTCTGGATACCAAATGCAATCTGGATTCATAGGGTTGTCATTTGAATGCAAAGGCAGAGAGCTTCAAGTAACATCTTTCTTGCTGCTGCTGGTGGGATGGAGGAAGAATATTTATTTGAAAACTAAGCAAAAATTCTTATCAAAATCTTAGACAGCTGAGAAACATGTTCATCAGGATCGAGAAGTTTTAGCAGTCTGGTCTACTAGATTGCACTCCAGACACTGGACTGGTACAGCTCAAGCACTGTGAACAAAAAGAAAAAATAAATCCCAAGCCCTAATATGCAGACACCGATCTACAGAGCTTTCCAGAGCATCCATGGAGGTCAAGGCCAGCACTCCAGTTCAAGCCTTCTGCCTGCAAGATGCCATAAAAGTAGGAGAAGAAAAGGGACGTGCTGGGGCTGCTCATTAGTTCAGAGCCTGCAGGCACAGAACGTACCTGGGGAGCAGCTGCCTGCCAGGTACTGCAGGATGGTCCAGGCACTCACRCCGTGTGCTGCCCCAAACAAAGGGGAACAACCACAGGGGGCAAAGACCAGGAGGTCATGGAACAGCAGGAAAACTCTGRGAAATGGTACAGACAGACTGCAGCAGCCCTTTCTCCCTGACAGCACAACAATCAGCCACACTGATTAACTAACTCGTGCCTGAAGGGGAGAGATGGCAGCTGAAGCAAAGTTGTCACCTGATAGTGGCCTCAGATCTGTTAGGGGCGTGTGCTGTGCCAGGTTTGTGGGGTACCAGCCCCCTAAAATTCAAGGAGGACTGCAGCAGGGAGCAGGGGCTTTAAAAGAGGAGCTGTCTTGCCTACGAGCAAGATCCCTGAAGGGTAGGGTGGCCAAAAAAGCTGCATGTGGAGAATGTGCCTAAAAAACCCCTCCAGGTTTTCATCTGCCTCACCCTCCTCACCCAGGAGGTTCTGAAGGAGGATGGGGACACTGTGACAGGGCCAGGTGCCAGGCCCCAGCTGTGCCAGGGCTGGTGCAGGTGAGATGGGCAGCAGAGCAGGGTCCAGGGGAGGAGAGAGGGCACAGCTCCCAACCCTCGCCCCAGCCACGCAAATGCCACGGGAAGCGATGCCGCGCATCCCCATTTGTCACCGGGGCCGGCATTAACAGAATGTTTAAAAGTCATGATGTCATTGCTATTAATCAGGGCCCCGCTGGGCCACGCTCCAGTGCTGCATATTAATCACCAGCGGCCCCGGGACTCGCTTATCTGGAGAGGCTAAGTTTAGATCCATAAAACATGATTTATTTTTAAAAGTAGCATTATTAAAGATGAGCTACAGCCTTGTTCACACTCCCGCTGGAGTCTCCCTTAGGAAAAGGTTGGTATTTTGGAGYTGGTACGGAAACTGTCCTTATTATTTTGAGCTTGAGAAAGCTGTCAGGTGTGATACTGGCCTTTGAATGTCTTGGGTTTCTCCTCTACAAGGAGGAGCCATCCCAGTGCCCACAGCAGAGTCACTCACACAGAGTCAACTTGAAAATAATCCCATTAGAGTCGCTTTGGACTACACATGGGACAGGGATAATGCCTCAGCAAGGAGAGGTGCTGATGTCTGAAGGCAGGTTAGATGCAGACCTGAGTGTAACAGGCAGCAGTGTCCTACACCACATCCTGGTTATGATCTTTACCAACAGGTGAGACTGCTGAGCACTCACCCATAACCAACATCTAGCATATTAAATTATTTTTTGTGTTCTTCAGAGTGCTCCTGTTGGATCAACACTATGATTGATCCACACAAATGAATTCATAAAAGCCTGCCTGCRCTCAAATTTATATGAGTTTAACTCTAGTGACTTTAACAATCACTTCATCTCTGGTTCAGTGCACACACAGGAACTGTACCGGTAGAATAAAATCATTTTCTAAAATGGTCTGCTAAATTTGATTTGACTCCTTGCTCAACTGCTCTTAATGTGGATTAAAGAGGTTCTGGTGCCAGTTTGGTGTGCACAGGTGACATCRACATGAAGTTCCCCAACCCAAACCAAGAGACTCCACCAACCTGTTCCAGCAGTTAACTAATGTTCCTAAAACAACCCAGTTAAAACCAGTGCAAATCCCAAGTGCRGGGTTAAACCAAGAGATCTGGCAGACAGAGCAGGAGAGCCGAGAGCCTAGCTGGGGCAAAGCAAAGCACATTCATTCCATCAGCAGGAGAAGACTTTCTGCTTTATTGCCCACAAGAACTGCCACCAGGTCTGATTGAAAGGAACCACAGGATAATGCCACAGGACTACAGGAGCAAGTGCACCACACTTGGGAGCTGTGCCATCACCACACTGCCTGGTCCCAGTGGGCTGGCTGTCATCGAGGAGAAGGGCCAAGAGCAGCCCTACTCTTCTCTGGTGACAACTGCCTGAACCCTGGTGTCCCAAGGCACTGCTGTGCTCCTCTACAAATGAGCATGAGACCTCTTATGCAGAAAGAGGGATGTAACTCAGCAATCAGTCACGCTGGAAAGCCTTGGGATCCCACCTGTGAGCAGCAGGGGACTCAGCAGACCACCATGGTCATCAAAGTGCTTAAATATGAAACTTCTTGCCCAGTCAGTGTCATCTCAAAGGAGCCAAAGTTTGCCCTGCCAGTGTATAGTCAGTGGAAAAACAGCCCCTCATGGCTAAGCTGCTCTTTCAACCTCTACCTCTCCCTTTTCAATGTCTACCTCTCCCTTTTCAACCTCCACCTCTCCCTTTGATAAACATGGGCTCACACACAGCTCTTTCCCATTGCCTTCCTCTGAATTCCCCAAGTCTGGAGACTCCAATTCCCCACACTGCACTTCAGAATGAGCCCTCTGAAAGCCAAGAGCCAGAGGCTCACACAAAGCTGCTGCAGAGAGCTACTGCAGCCATGTGTGCTGATAGAAGGGCCAGGGAAAGGGATGAAAGCTCATGGAGCATCCTAAATGACAAGGGTAAGTTGCAGTTGCCTGTTACCTGTAATCTAATGTAATGAATCCAGACACTGCAGATAACAAACACAATTACCACGGCATTTTCCAGCACATCCCTCGGGGAGGCAGGACCATAACACTTCAGAATTTCTGGAGCTGAGCTCATCTTGGAGGGTTTCTCCTGACTGACACAGCTATGATTTTCTGCAGAGTCTTTACAAAGTTCAAATTAGGGAAGTGGGGACTTTAAATTTCAATAGGTGTGTTGGGGTTTTGGGGTTTTGCCTTTTTTCTTTTGGGTTCATTATCTTTTGTGATACAAAGTAAAGGATGGAGAACACAGGGGAAAATCTTCAAGGAAACAAAGTCCAAACCTTCAAAATTTTGATTTTTTTCTTTCTTGTGGAAATAGGACTGAATGYCCATCCCAGACAGGCTGGCCCTGGCAGAGTGACACAAACAGAAGCRTTGGCAGCTACAGAGATGTTTCTCAAGCAAAAGAAACAGGACCAGCATTTTCCTCACCAGGTTTGATTAGAGTGCTCTCAAATGGGGCAAATACAGGGGTTTGACTCAGCTTTCCCACCAGAAACCACCAAATGAACATCAATGCTTACATCCCTTTCCACATGTTATTGGCACTGATACTCTCTTTAGGGAGAGCTGTATGAGAGAGCTATCCCAAAAGAATTTCCACCACCTCCTCCTGCACATCTCCTCTTTCCCATTCGAATTCCCTGGGAACCATGCTATTTAAATCCCTGTTTTACTGTAGTTGKCTCATCATGTTCCCCTGCTCATTAGGCTGGCAGCGCAGGCTCAGCAGCATTTTCACTTCAGCATGCGAATTTTTGCTGTGAGGTACGACTGTCATCCACTTGCCTGGACATGTTGTTCCTAAAAATAGCCTTATCCTTGTTTTCTCTCTCTCTAAAATAGCACGCAGTCTCCATACCTTCTGAACCTCAATCATCAAATTCCCCTCTCATATCMTCACAGCCACTCCCTCATCTCCTCTACATAAATTATTMCTGCTAAAACTCTTCCTTGCCAAGMCAGCAGCCCACCTCAAACTTTCCAATGAGTTGGTTCCCCCTCAGGTCCCTGCAGGTCAGTGGATGAGCATCACTTACCCCACAGCCATATTGATGTGATGAAAAGTTTAACCACAGACTGTCACTGACATTGAATGGTCACACCAGATGAGGATATGTAAGCTGGATATCAAGAACCCCCAGCAGAATTTTTCCTTACTCCTTAGAATGTGCTCTACCAGGGAAAACCCCACTTCTGACAAAGCCAAATTATTTATTTTGTCYGGAGCAAACTCATCCTGCAACTCAGATGGAGAGGAAACAATTACAAARAGCTCCTCATATTCAGGGAGCTCAGCATAARACAYAGGCAACCTGGGGCTGTTTGTGTGYCTGTACCAACAGAGAAGCCACAATAAACAATGCAGAACTGCTGCTGAGTGGATGGCACCTTCCTGCCCTCCTCATCTCATCCTTGTAGTCTCCACCACATCCCACCCCCACAACGCCTCAAACACATCATCCTCACAGAAACAGGTAGAAGCAGATGAGAGGCTCAGCATGGGACAGAGGCTTTTCTGAGTTCAAGACGCTGCCTGTGGCTGTACCCTACTGCCTGTTCCCTCCATGTCTTGGATAATCCAAGCAAAACAGAAAGATTGCATGAGCTCACACTGCTATAAGGGGGAATTGGGACTTCATTATCTTGTGGAATTGATGATGAAACACAGTATCTCTGCACATCCCAGGGCTCATGAACACAGTACAAACCAAAGCCTTGCTAACTGTTTATTACTAAGATCTAAAAATCCGTCGTGTGTCTTTGTAACTCCTTTTCTCAATTGATGAGAGGAGGACCCCGAGGGAAGAGAAAACATTTTCCAGGGAAGAAGCTTTTAACATCAAAAGGCAGGAAACCAAACAGTGCTCCTTGTGCCTCTGYCTTGCATGCCAGGTTCTGCATTTTCCTGTGCAAGTGTGCTGGAAGGAGCGCAGTGCCCGGCTGGCCCTGGGCAGAAAGGGAGAAAAAGGCTTTTTACTGAACATGTTGGGCACTGTTTCTTATCACCTGGCATCCACAACTGTAATTTCTAAATCTGGGCAAAACAACTACCAAATGATCTCTTTCTGATTTGGTAATGATTTAAATACTCAACGCAAGCAAAACCAGCTACAGGTTAGTGTAAACAAACCAAAAATCTTGCCTGTGTAAACTCTTCGAGAAGAAAAACATCTAGTGGTCCCAAAACCAGCTCCAGTTTACACATTCCCTTCTTTCTTTCCTTTCTCTAATGACATTTAGCTTTTCCCAAAATCTAAAACATCAGGCCAGGAGTGTCTGTGCTGAACCCAGAAAGTTTGGCAATCTGGCCACACCACCATGACTCCTGCTGCCATTCACCATGGATCCTGTGCTTCCATAGCTCCACAACACATATGCACATCTTGCAGAATGGGCACACAGCAGTGCAGCAAATTGCTGCAATGAGTGAAGGGATGTGAATATATAGGGTATTGCACTGTGTTTTGATGCATTCTSTTGCTCATATAAATGCAMTTGTTTCTCTAGCTCAGCTACTGGRTGTGGATTCACAGACAGRCACAGYCTGTGCTGTCCAATGCCACCACCACACAGGGTGCCCTTAAGTTGCAATTAAGATTAAACCACAAAGAAGTGCACTGCTATGCTGCAAAGCCTTCCAGGTCCCCAGCTAGATGAAAATACTCCTCAGTTCTATGTCTATCAAATCAGGGTTGCTATGAAATATGAGACTGAATGATGGCCAAAGTGTGTATCTGCAATTGCTTCCTTGCTGAGAGACAAATCAGGAAAACATGGCTGTGACAGATCCAGCAGAAGGACCAGGTCAGAGGGCACCACAAGAGCWAGAAGGTTTCTTTCCCTATTGTCACCTCACTCCACAAGTGAAAGAAGTCAAATCTTTACTTTGAATATTTTCCTTTGGTTTCTGGTTGCGTGTCTTTAGAAAGCAGATCTAATGAAAACACAGGAGAGACTGTTCTTTGTGGCCACGAGGTTAATAAGAGTGGAACACAGGAGCAGCAGGAGCTGCAGGAAGAATAATTCCTTTTAAAGCTGGAGATAGGAAGCCCATAGGTGGTAAGTGTGACATTTCCGCACGGAGGAGTCCAGCTTAATTACCTACGATTCAAAGGCAGAAAGTTATACATTAAGGCAGMAAAAAGAAAGTAGTAGGAGAGAACAGACTTTGGCCGCTCATGAAGATTTAACATCATTAACTCTCCGGCTTCCAAGAATGTTCCTGCATTTTCACTGGCCAAACACCAATACAGCTAATTGCATTTGTGTTACCTGCAGTTCAATGAGAAATTGCCTCTTTCTTATTGCCTGCGCTGTTGTGTAGTACAGAAACACACAGCAATACCAAACAGAGTGGCTCTACCTCATTTGGAGGTGGAACAATTCCTCTGTGCATTAAGCTTGGCTCAGAAAGACAGGCAGACAACACCAAGGGGCAGGAGCTGTGTTATTCAGATGGCAGCCAGTCCTGGCGTGGTGACAGGGACAGCATCCACAGGTGCTAAATGCCTGAAAGTTATTTGGCAGAGCCTGCGTGCCTGGGTAGTGCTGGTAATCATAATATCTGGCCAATGGAATATGAGTCACCTATTCACCTACTCAGTATTTGTATATGCTACCGGCAGACATATGGTTTACAGCAAACTGGGGAACAGACACTGCTGCACACTCATTTCTTCATCTTTCCCAGCATTTGCTGATGCATTCTCAGTTGAGACTAACACAGGCCAAACTTCCTTTCCAATATACCACTAAAAAGGCTATATTCTGACAGCTGTTGTTATTGCCTTAATCTCTTCTCTGTTGCTCATTCCTAAAATGAGGAACTGGTGGCCAACTCTGAATTAGCAAGCTCCCAAACTCAGACATGCTGAGAGGACCAAGACTGAGTTGCCAGATACATTTTCTTGAGCTATGAAGTCACTGTAAGAGCTTCCTATCACCCCACCCTCTTGCCTGAGTGCTATTTGCATCTGTTTGGTTGCACCAATACAGGTGACTGTGAGGGCACACAAAATAAAACAGGTACAGTTAAGCTTAAAAAAAACCTGTAACAAAACAGGATAATTTCCCCAAACTGACCAATGGGAGCCCCTTCCTCAACCACTGCTGCTCACACAGCAAAAAGGAGAGTACCATCAGAAAAGCCCTTTCCTTTGGGTCTGCTCCTGACCAGACRAGAGTGGGAAACCTTTGCCCAGCCTGGCCCTAACCCACAAGCTATTTTTTCCTATTATAGGCAGAAAGAGAGAAAGCAAAGGGACAGAATCAACACACATATGTGGATGCCAGAGAAAGCATTACATGGAGTCACCTAATGCTTTCTTCGCAGGGCAGCACTTGGCAGCTCTGAGATGAGCTCTGCCACGAGTCAGATCGGATCAAACCTGCTTCCTTAGCCCTGCAATGTGACAGCAAAGGCTGTTTCTGCCTCTTCTGCTCTCAGTGCCTCCCTCCATCACCAGYTCCCAGCTGCTGCAAGACCAGCTTGACCCTCCTATGTCCTGTATTTGCTGGYTGGTAAAACCAACTGCAACAAATATGACTGAGGATCTCATGGACAGAGAAGYTGACATCTCTGAGGCAACTGAGCAGGAAGACCTCTGATTTCTGAAGCCCCTTCCTCATTTCAGTCTTCATGCATTGGTCAAAATCGATTTAAGTGGCAGACCTGAAAAGGCAAGAAAATTTGCCATTGTATTAGGGAAGGGCTGGAGTTTCTTGAGGGCTGAGGTTGTAATCAGTTCTGGCTTAAACAACTCAACATATGCATTCCACTAACTTCAACACATAATTGCAGGGTTTGGTACCAAAACTGAAAAGATTGTTTACCACTCCCCCGTTCCCTCCTCCTCACTGCAATTTGAAGAATTTGGACCTGTAATTCAAAGAGGTAGGCAATGCCAGAATGAACCTTTGCGAGATTAAATGTTTCCTTTGCTTCTTTCACTTGAGAAAACAAAGCAAAACAACCCCCACACCCATGAAAAAAGCAGGGGTTTTTTTTTCATCTCCCTAAGTTATTCAAAATCCAAATCTCTTTGAAAACATGTGCATAGGCAGCATTTGCAGAAAAAAAAAGGTGCAAGTCACAAAATCACAMACAACCAATACAGTTAGCTGTAACAAACTAAGCATGTATGTAGTTGGCATTCTGCTAGCCAGTGTAGCTGGAAAACCTTCCAAAAGCTGAAATCACTCAATCAAGGAGCTTTTCTAGTTTTAGAAAAAAAGAAAATCTCCTAAAACACAGARGACTCTTTTCCATTCAAGACATGGAAAATCATCAAAACACTTTCCACTTGCTCTGGAAGTAGCAAATTGCTGCATAGAGAAAACAGAAAATTCTTCCTGTGCTGTACTAAAGTAGATTAGACTTTCCATTACTTTTGCTCTGTTTTTTTATTTCTAGAGGTTAAAATTTTGGCCCCAATTATATGCAGAACTTAGTATTTTTGCTATTTGCATAAACCTCATGTTTGCACTGGATTCAACATAAAATACAATCCAGACAGTCAGTTTGCTTCAACTGAAGTGCCTCCACTAAAGTAAAAAAACTACCCATCTCTCCAAGCTGTAAATCTTTTTTTTTTTTTTCTTTTTGTACTGATTGCTGTTTTCAAATTTCGGCAGGTGGCTAATTAATAGATTGTTTTTTAAAAAATCATTAAAAAGACAGAAATTTTTGCACTTGCACTAGTAAGGAGTGTCATGTAGCTAAGAGCTCCTTATCTCCTGTCTGTCCCTGACAGATTCTGTAAATCTTGGAGACACATTGGTTCTTGGCAAGCCACTCCCATACACAGGGCAAAAATTCCTATAAGAACATAGGGAACTACTCCAGATTTGCAAGCTGAAAGGGTGCAGTCAGTGGGCAGAAATCCAAGGGTACCCAGAGTGGAAAGGGAYAAACAGGATCCTTAAGCAGGTCATGAATTAGCCTGTGCAGAGTAGCAGCAGAAATATGGGCCCCACATAAAGAAATTAAACCCTGCCCACGCTTCATTAACTTGAATTTAATGATTGCCATGGTTTGTGTGTGTAAATAGTTATGCACATGTGAAGCTTGAGTCACACTGAGTTCTTAGGATGCCAGTAATGATTCAAACTTCGTACAACTTACAGTGTCTATCGAWACAGAAACCTCTGGATGCTGCACTTAAAATTCCCTCCTAGGCATTTAACAGCCAGCAAAGATGTAAGGGAAAAGGAAAACCAACATTTTTTGTTGTATGAGGTGTGTCAAAGTAAGAGCTGATTTACTAACCACACTGGGGCATCTTCCCAAACACCCTGAGCTTTGCCTGCCTGATGGGCAGCAAATGCTCCTTTCTGCAAGATGAAATTCCAACAGCCACAACCAGGCTTAAAAAAAAAAAAATCACAGGAAAACAAATCCATCGAAGGCATGACGTTTTGACATGCTTCCCTCCTCCGGACAATTTAATCTGGCAGTAAGTAATGTACTGGTCTGCTTTGATGAAATGGACACTCTGACCCTTTCTTACACTTGCAGATTGATTGATTGTTTGTACCTGAACAATTATGCCTTAGCAAACAGGCAAAAAAAAAAAAAAAATAAAACAAACCTTTTGGCCAAAACATTTGATTTCTGCTAGCAACATTTCACAGCTGTTACTTCCCTGTTTACTCAAAGGAACTTACTTTTTGCTTTGTAAAATGCCTTACATTCCCACCCTCATTTCCATACCCTGCTGTAGGTAAAAACCTACTTCCTTTGAGTTCCTTAATTGAAATACATCTAATTCCACTGGCACTTTACAAGATTTGTTTACAACAGAGCTAGCCACTTAAAATGCAACAATGTTTTTTTAAAGGAACATATCCCCTAATTCATATTGCAAACAACTACTGAAATTWTCGTCAGGAGGAGTATTCTTAAATACATCTGTCTTTCTCAGAGCTTTTTGTGCTCCTCTCAGCCTGGACAATGAAAATCAATGCAGCCGCTTTCCTTTTTCTCTCCAGTGAATTTTGGTATCAGCTGACAGGGAAGCAGTTTTTTGTTTTAAGATGACCCTTTGCACTGGAACTTTTACAAAAAAATGAACTGCTTAAAGGGAATTACTTACTCTTGGCTTGTGTGGGGGAAAAAAAAAAACCCAAACAATAACCACCACCTTTTCTCTTTTTTTTTTTTTTTAATTTTACTTTTTAAACAAAGCAAAAATTCATCAGCCAAATAGGAATTGACAGCATTCCTTTAAAAAGCAAAATAAAGCTCGCCCCAGCTGGGCACTCACCAGGCTGCTATATTTATTTGTGTCTCACGTGCTGGGCCCATGTGCAATTCAGCTTCCCTTGATGTGAGCAGGCTTGCTGTGCTCTGCCTTCCCAAGTCCCCCYGGCACATTTTAAGCTTTTTCCCTGGCTCCTGCTCCGTGTCACCCCTGTGCCCCAGTGGAGCTCAGCTGATCCAAGCCCCAGGAGCAGCCCAGACTYCAGTGCTGGCTCCAGCCCCAAACTCAGACAAAGCTCAAGCCTATCCTTGTCCCAGACCTCCAGAGCTGCAAGAAGAAGCTGGAAATTGATACTCGCCCTTCCAGAAATGCAGCTGAGAAAAAACTCACAGGCCCTACTGAGGTTTCCTCAATCAATCATTCTTTACTTTGGCTGGCATAAGAAGCTGAAAAATCTATAAGAATACTAAAAAGCACTTTCAGTTGTATTCTGACTCCGTTTTTGCAGCATTTGGTGATATTTCTTGGGATGAGTCTGCCAGGCAGGTAAGTGTCCTAACTCATGAAGAAGAAGCAACTGCATTTTTTTTTTCTTTTGAGCAGTTACAATTCCTCCCACAACCTTGTTTCRCAGTTGAAACTGCACCCTCCACTGTTAAAACATGCATTTTTGCTCCTCMCTGTGACCAGGTTTCTGGTTCTTCATGCTCTGCAAAGGCTCTGGCTCAGGAGTAGGATGACAGCCATCACATTGACTTAAAACACCCTGCCTCTGTCCTAATGCAGAGAAACGTGAGATGCTCATGGAATGCTCCTACAGCTCTGCACTTTGCAGCTTGCAATTTTTAAGATGAATAGTCACGAATTTCAATGTGACTTAAACCACCAGAAGAYAAACTTTAATCATTGAGGATCTGCTCCTTGAGAAGCTCAAGTGTCCAGGGATGGGACAGGCATGAGYCTTTTAGGATGTGCAGCATGACTTGGTATTTATACCTGACATCTTTGTTTTACTGGTAGAAGTTATTTCTCTTTCCCCCTTCCTTCTCTGATGAAAATATTCCTCAGCTCTGTGTGTGGCTGTCCATCTGCCCTCCTCTTCCTTTCAATCTCAGGTTATTCCCATTTGAAGCAGACACCCCAAAATTTAATGAGCTTCCCTTATTACACCAGTCATTCATGACAGCTTCTGAACACCAGCCACAATTTATGAGTGCTTCTGCAAAACATCACAGGGCATTTCCATTTGCCTTCTTCCTACAGAAAACTTGTTTCAACAAAATCCAAAATGAAAAATCACCTACAAGCTAAGAACATTTCTGAAACAGAAAATGAAACAATGGGTCTCCTTGGCTTGCCTATATCAACACAGAGCTTTTCTGATTTAATTCTTACCAGCATCAGACTAGAAAGTCACCACCAGTAAATTTCTCCTACCAAAAGCACTGTCCTGAACAAAGGGTGACACAATTTAGAGGGATGGGAAAGAACTGGTGACAGAGTTAGATTCCTCTGTTAGGGCTCAGTTCAGCTCCTCCTAAAGAGTGTTTTTTGTTTGCTTGTTGCATAATTATTTATATRCAGGTCACCTGAGTGTTGCCAGGGGTTGGGAATTTCTGCTAAAAATCCTTTTTGACAATTGCTTTGTAGTTACAGTATTTGCAAACTGCTAAACAAATTAAGAATAGAAACAGAAAAAGGAATTAGGTCTTCAGCAGTCATCTGCCATCCTATTTTAAGCCTGTTTCTGATGACATGCCCTCTGACATTTTTTTATAATGTCAGTGACTTTTAAAATTAGAGTTCAATCAACTAATTTTCAGTGCTCTTGTGCATTAGATTTCAACAAGATGAGTCTACTAGAGTAGTTTTAATCTCTGATGTGTTTTTGCTTTGTTTGGTTTTTGGTTTTGTTGTTTTGTTTTTTGTTTTTTTTGTTCTTGTGCAATAAAGTGGCAAAGTGAATTAAAGGACATTTTTCCATCTAAAAAAACTCCACCTTCAGCTAGCTATAGGCAGCAACCCAGTGAATCCTGTTCATTCCTTAGTGAGTAAAAACCTCCTAGTCAAGGCTTCACATGGTCTGTCTTTYGGGCAGGGTTTTATTCCTTTGTTTATCTATCTCATAAGGCAAACATCTGTTCAAAATCAGGTAAACTCCAGTTGAAACTTTAACTACAGAAGAGCTACATTCATTTCAGAATAACTTCATTTAGAAGAATTCRTTCACTAGAGTCCTTGCAAAAATTATTTACCCTAGGCAGAATACCAGAAGCAGAAAACTCCAAACAAMGAATTTATTTTACAGAAGTAAACACAAGTTAAAATTTGCATTGTAACACACCTTTAAGATTGAAATGTAGAAAGTGTTTCTATATAAAACAACATGGAAGCAAAAAAGAGGCACTGGTTACACTTTATGCATTTATAATTTACTACTTTTACACAGTTGTGGCAATGGAAATGGAGATTAAAACAAACAAACAAAAAAAAATGTTAAAGGGAAGACACTTGAGAAGCCACTTCTGTYAGAGAAGGTGTTTTAGTGTGGATTTGAATCAACTGTAAGAGTGACCAGATTTGACACGGTAACACAATCAGGTTGCTCCTGGTGCTGCTGGGTAAATCAAAGCACAGCTTCAAGAAGTGGCTGTTCAACTCCAACGAGCATTAAATGAGAAAAAAACAAAGGAAAAAAAAAAACAAACAAGCGCAAAGCATCCATGAAGTTCATGCAATGTGAGGCAAGCCCAAAGGAATTCAAAAGCCCAAGTAAACAAAACTGCTAAGCAGTGACCCAGTGGGAGAAGGGCAATTCTGCAGCAGCTCTGATCCTGTGCCTCTGCAGCTCAGCCACCGCTTACAAAATKACAAAATTTGCTGTTGTACCTACAGCAACTCGGGGACAGATGAGGAGAGGGAACAAGTGAGAGGGAAACACCGTCACCACAGCAAAAAGAGCTGCAGTGCCAAAGACAGAACCTCTTTGGTGATACAAGTTTACTTAATTCCAAGAACCAAGGCCAACAGGAATTGTGAAAGCAGAAAGTGACTTCGGTGAGAGTGAAGGAACAAGGGTAGAGTTCAGAACCCATCCCAAGACGAAGAAGTAAAACAAGAATATAAAAGCCAGGAATTTAAATGAAGCAGAGAATAGACACAGAAAAGAGGTAGGTAGGCTCAGATGGAAGCGATTCTAAAGGAGGCAAGGAAAGCTGACAATTTCTCAAAGAAACAGCACTGAGACACCCAATGCAAAGGGTCCTATTGCAGCACACAGGAAGGCAGCAGGACATGACTGAATGATGAGAACTTCCTTTGAGCTTGTATGAGCAGAGCACAGACCCCAGGTCTGGCTACTGGGTGAGGCAAGTGTGAAAATGATGCACAGATTCAATCAAAAAGTAACAAGAGTCCCCTTCATTCACTAGCAGAGAGGAGAACAAAAAGAGAATGTTAATGAAAAGGGATAGATGACAGTCTAAAAGGCTGAATAATTTCTGGAGGACAGTTCATTAAGTAGGTCAAGTGCAAGCATCTAACACTATGCTATTAATGCCATTAGATGAAAGCCAACAAAAAAACCCAGAGGAATGTGTACTCAATCTGGCTGGTCCTGACAAACTTCTTCCTTTGAATACTTCAGAGAACCAGCTGAAGCAATTCCAGCTCATGGAGAACATGAATCATAGAGAACAGAAAAGACTTAAGAAGTCTGGRAAGGAGAAACATGCCTAGCTTTCAAAAATTATGCTAGGGAATTACAGACCACTCAGTTTAAGCTCCATCCTAAGAAAAAATATTGAAACAAATAATCGAACTAGATGTAGGAAGCTAAAAGGATAAGTACGAAGAGATGAGTAACAGACCCCGTTGAATTGTCAGAAAGAAATTGTGTCGAGCCAATTTAATTTCTTTGTGTGACAGGTAATGGGCCTTGGGCAAAGGTGACAAGCAGTAGGTGCCATATATCTTGRCTTTTAGTAGGATTTGTGACTGGTGTCTGTGATATTCTCTTCAGCAATCTCAGAAAACATGGACTAGCAGCTACTCAAGGGTAGGTACAATAAAAAATTAGAGTCACAGCCTGACTCAGGGCAGCTCTCAGTGGTAGTGAGATGCCCAAGGGTCCCTCCCAGGACAAATATRCTGAACAAACTAACCTTTACCTGAACAAAGGTCTGGAGTAGAGCTCTGCTTCATAAACCATGTAGATGATGCCTGATTGCTCAAAGCTAACATGAGAATTGAAATGGATCTTTACAATGTGGAAAAGAACTCTTAAACATCAAATTAATMCAACAAAGATCAACTAAAGCCTTAACGAGAACATACAACCACACAGACAGAAAATAAGGGCACAATTAAGTAGTCAAAAGTTATTCAAAAAGAAAATAATCTGAGGTGAGCAGGATGTAGTCATTTGCCAGCTGGACTTACTGAACATTATTATAATATTGTAAAAAAGACAAATATCATGCAGACAGAGGGATCTGGATTCATGGTATTATCTTTCAACTCTACCAAGCACTGAGTGGCCTAAGCTGGAAAATTCTTTCCTTTTTTTGGACATGACACTTTATTACAGATGTGGGCCCAAGAAAAGAGCCCAGAGCAGAGCAAACAAGAATAGTTACACTTCTAGAAAACACCTCTTTCAGGGTAAATTGAAAGTCAGCAGAAGGGAAGACTGGGGGAAGTATGGCAACAATCTTCATGTATATAAAACATAGTTTTAAAAAAGGAAAATAATTTGTTGTTCATGTCCACTGCAGATGGAGTAAGGAGTAAGTGACTTAAATTTCAGAAAGAAGGATGCATGCTAACCAGAAAGCAGAAGGAAAGCACTATTTGTAAGCATGGGAAAGTTCTAGAAAGTCTCCTTGGGAAGGGTACAGTCGTTCTGGTACTGGACATCTTTCAAACAAATCATGTCAGGAACAACAGATGTACAGGGACTTTATCGAGGTAGCAAGATTGGCCTGTGATGTTTTTAAGGACCCTTGGAGTACCTATTTTAAGACTCTTTGAAAATGTTCACTTTGAATGCTGGCATCAACCTTGCTTTCGCCTAAAAACTATGTTTGAGAGATGCAATCAAAAAAAATAAATGCTTCAGGTGTATTTTCTGAAATGTGCTTTCTCTGTCACTGCTGTGCAGGATAAAAAYCACCAGACCTTTGCCTCCTGAGCTTCAGTGAGAGACTGTCATAGCAAGGGTTACATTGGCATCAACTCAAAGACAGTATTTATCAGAGAAATCTAAAACTTTTATTGTGACCTAAAGTCTGTTAACATGTGCTCTTCTAGAGTCCCAAGCATCTGGGCAACAATTTCCTAGAGAGAAGGCAGAAGCTGATTTAGGTAAAACAAGAGACACTGTGTGGGACTTAGATTGAATGTGATATCTCAGATTTCCATTGTGCAGGCTGTCTTCAAATGTGTTGGTGGGTAAAGAGACATGCTGAGATCTTAAGGGAATACTTTTAAGCACAATCTTGAAGTAATTGAATTAAATCACTCCTCCACACACCACGTTTTTACAGAGAGAGCTAACAATAAATACACAAATATCTATATAAGGGCTTCATTAAGATCACTTACATTTGGAGTTATACTTTTTTTTCACTCATCTCCAAATGCCACTGATTTTCTACAGCAAGCCTTTCCAACTTCTTGTCAACCAGGACAGCAGATTCTGCTAAGGCAGTTTATTTGGGAGGCTGAATGGTAAAAAATACCTTACAGAACTACAWACTGGCAGAAAAACTACCTTGGTGGTAGCAGGGACTCTCCCTGTGATCACAATTCAACCTGGAAACTACCAGAGAACAGCCCAGAGTTCTAGGAAAGAGACACGGACTCCATCTTTAGGGATGGGGAGCAGAAAAAAAGTCCCAGATTAAAAAAGGTTTCCTGGGATCTTCAGGATACGCCTGCCTTTGTGGATCTGGTTTCATAGGATTTTACTGGAGTTAAATGAGAAGACAGAGCATAGCTGGACCCTCTGTCACCCAAGATATCAAACAAGAGACAGTTTCAATTAGTCCTGACACAGAAACAGTGATTCCCCACATACTTCATCCATACAAACTTCAGAAAGGTAGCAAAAACAAGGACAGAGGTGCAGTGATGGCCTCCCCTTCCACAAAAAGAAAGACTATGAGTTACAAGACATCAAAGAAGCCCCAAGGGTTGGTGTTATTACAACTGTCCCAGCCAATCAGACGATGGACCACACAATAAATAAGAGCACATCACATTCACTGSTCCAAGAATTATGTGTGATTTTAGCAGGGTTAAGCAATTTTAGATAATTATCACCACCAAATTTTAAAAGAGACTGGTTTCCAAAGGAAATGGAACCACTGCCAAGTGACAAGAGCCACGGGTGAGATCCATCCTGGATGTGAGGCTATGCCCTGYTCCTCCCCTCAGCCCTWTGGGGCAAGGAAAGCAAGTGWMTTGAGTTTKTATGGCCAGGTTTTGGTAGCAGGGTGGGRGCTACAGGGGTGGCTTGTGTGAAAAAACTGCCAGAAGCTTCCCCCATGTYCAGCAGAGCCAATGCCAGCTGGCTCCAAGACAGACTYGCCACTGGCCAAGGCTAAGCCCATCAGAGATGCTGGTAATGCCTCTGTGATGACATTTTAAGAAGGAAAAATAAAAACCAGTTATTGTGCAGATGTAATTGCAACCAGAGAAGAGAGGAGTGACTCCTCTTCCTGAGCAGTGGCAGGAACAACATGTGATGAACCAATCATAACCCACATTCCCTGTCTCCCTGCTGGTGAAAAGGGATCTCTCAAGGTCTCTAGTCCAACTCCCTGCTCAAGACATGACCAGATAGACCAGTATTGACCCAGACTTGCCTCAGAAAACCAAGATGCTTTTTTTGGCTTTAATCCTTTGCATCAGTGAATCTTTTATGTGCTCAGAACGCTGATTTTTCTGTTTCCTTGCAGTGTGAGTGCTGTTCTACCTGGACTGCTATCTGGCTTGCACCAGCACTTCTCTTTTCTGAAATCTGTAAGAGTAGAGGATGCTATAGAGGAAAGAAGGTTGCCGTGACTTGCCTGGGATCCCAGAAGAAATTTCATTTCCTTACTCGGCCAGAGATTTCCTGCAGAGTCACAGACACTTCCCATGGATACCCTTTGTACAGAGCAGTATTCATCTATTCTAAAATCCTACTTTTGAGATGRACTTGTATCATAAGCTTCCTTCACACCCTACAGAGAAAGAGAGGTCCAGACAGCACTGTATTCCATCTTAAACTAGATATTCCTTTTGGGTGGTTTGACCCATCTTTAGTCTCCCCCTTTCTGAGTCTCCCACGAAAAAAAGAAAAAAAAAATTCCTGTTATTTTAGGAATATTAAATATGATTTCAGGAATATTATTAATTTACAGGGATATTAAATGCTGTAAATATTTTTGGACCTGCAGATACTAACCATGACTGAGAACATTGAAGAACCAGAGACAAAAAACTTCTTTGATAACTTTTGCTCTTTTTTATTCATCCTGATCCCCAGAGCTGGACAAATTATTTGCAGCAAAAATCTGGCAATGTTACTTCATGAAATTTTGGCACATAGACATTTTTGATTAATTTGTTCCTTATGCAAACATATTCAAAAGAAAATTGATGAGAACATATTTCAGCCCATGGACTAAACATAAAAATTTCCCCATGGCTAGAGCAAATTAAAAATTTCAAATGTGAAATGAAATGTATTTRTTTTTGGCAAGGAGGGGAACAAAASGACAGCATCCTCACACATTTCTATWTGAAYAAGTTGAAACACMATGTCCAACCATAACTCTTMCAAGAATTCAAATGCTCTTCAAAAGCTGGCTAGTAAATCATTTGGTATGACAAAGCAAAATAAAAAAAAAATACTAATAATGCTCCCTGGCTGGATAAGTTCAGGCTTACTTCTAAAAGACTTTATAAGCACATACATTTTTTTCATTGCTTATTTCTGTGWTTCCATAATTGTAAGCAAAATTCATCCAAGAAATGCTTCTGAAAGAAAAATAAGCAGAATATTGAAAATTTGGCTTGCAAATATGCAGGGAGAGAGCCATGAGACCCCACACCAGAGTGAGAAGGCCTCTAAAATGCTGCAAGCACAGGGTGCTCTGGTGGGTTAGGAAAACCAGGAATAACCTCTGGTGGCAATGGTGGCTTGTCAAGTTTGTGACTGAGATTAGAGGCAGCATGATAAAACCTGTACAGAGAAATACCTCCCTGTYTGCTGTAGCAAGAATTACTCAGGTTTACTATTCAGGTTTAATCTCAGGGCTTCTGTAGAAGATGCTGAAGTAAACCAGCTCTGAGCACCATCCTGCTGGGAGAGCTTGGAGCAAGGTCTGCAACCACCCTATTGCACTGCTGTTCCTGGGGAAACAAACATTAACAAATGCTTTTTTTTATGKAATTCATTTACCATAGCACATCCTGAGGACAGGCTGCTGGAGAGCAGAGTTATGACATCCCCAAATTGACAACAAGAGCAATAAAACCTGACATATATCATGAAAGCCAAGCTATGGTACTCCGTGTAATTAACAGAGAGTGTAATTATTCACCTTGAGAAAGACTTTGATGGATGCCTCATAGTTAATTCTGTTTTCCTGTGTTTCATCTTCTCTTGTTCAGGRCAGCTAGGAAGGCTAGCTTGCAACTTTCAGCTTTTTGCCCTGTTTTTCATCCAAAAATCTTTATGGCTCTCAGCCAGATTTGGTTCAATCTCATGCTGGATACTTTGTCTAACCCTGGAGTTGCTCAGTTTCAGACCCAGCCTTTGGATTGACAAGGCACTACATTAACACAGGACAGACTGTGATAATGGTATGTGTATTAAAATTCCAAGYGTGCCCAGGAATGGGCACACTCACATGTTTCCAGGATATAAAAAAGAATATAATCTTCCTTTTCATGACAACAGTGTCACCCTTCCTTAGTGCCCACTGAACCCTGACACACGTTAGAGATGGGAGGGTTTATTTACCCCAAATTCTCTGAATTGTCAGGAAATCTGAACGGAAAAGAGAGCATCAGGAAGAGTTTGAACAGTTGCCCAGTCCCAATAAGCTGCAGAGGAGGCTCTTAAAAAGCTGCAGCACCATACACGCCGTGGACTCGGTGGTGTTTGTTGGCGTGCACTGCTTTTGCATGGGAGGAGAAGCAACTGGGGARGATTTGGCTCAGGCTCTGAAAATCAGAAAGAGAAGCTGCTACTATACAAAATGTGATCATTTGAAAACATTGCAACCATGGGTAATTGATCTAGCTGATGCACTGGGGACTGGATAGAAATTTAAGCTCAGTCACATGAATTTGAAGAGCTCCACATGCCTTAAATGAAAGGGAAATTTGTAGCCTTGGGACAAAATGACTGAAGCCTTATTTAAAACCTATTGAAGGCAACTAGGATGATTCCACAGGCTTCTGGGGGTGTTGGATCAGACTCCAGATGGATGCAAACCTCTGAAGAAGAGGGTATGTAATCTTAACACAGGAAGAGAGATGCTTTAAAAGGCAGCAGAATGCACAGTTGGGCTCTGTATGACTCAGTGATGAATGAGTGCCCATATTGCATCATTTCAGARAGCCAGAGATTAAGGGAATCCAAAAAAGAACCCAGAAGAGAAATAAAAGTTCCTCCGATAATCACAAACCCCAAGCCACAAATATATAAATACATAAATGCAAAGACAGAGAAAGAAAAAAAATAAAATCAGAGCTGCAGCACATACATTAAACCAGGAGAGTCTGCACATTTAGAAAACAGAGAGACAATGTCTTATATATGTCTGTAGAAACAGAGTGCAAAATAAATGGCTCAGACAGACAAGCRCAGCTAAACATTAATGGCATGGCTGTATTATTTTAAATTGGGTGACTGCAACGTGTTCCAGGGAAAATACTGGGAAAATGACACAGTTCAAGTTAGTAAAAAGTGATGTGTGTTGTAAGCACTATAGAATCCTAAACAGACTACACAAATCCTCATGTCTCCAAACACCACTYTGATAAATTAATCTCTCCCATGTGATGCCCTTCCAGAAAATGGTACTGTTGATCCTAATGAGCAGGAAAACTGAATTTAATCATAGAAAAAAAAAATAGCAAGCATTTATTGGTACAGAAGAACAATTTATAGTTYGAAAGAATTACGTGGTTGTAACTGAGAAGTCAAATATGCTATGGATGTGTATCRATTCACATAACTGAAATGAAGCCATAAAGTCTGTATAGTAGATGATCAAAATCACGAAAGAAAGGACAGCTAAGATCTTAGCAGAAAAAAAACCAAAAATATTCTAAAGAATGGATATAACACAGTTGGTTTTGGAAGAAAATAATTAGTTTGGGCTCTAAGCTAGTGATTTTTAATATACCATTTGGATACCATACAGTGAATTTAAGCAAAGGCCATTTGGTAAAAGTTCTGATCCCAAGGTATTATGAAGAGTAATTGCACAGATTTTTGAGGGATTACGGGATGTCAGACTTTTAATGGATGATGTTTTAATTTGGGTACAGGGAAGTTAATACAAAGGAAGACTTTGGCARGTATTTCAGGAAGCCAGGAAGAGATGCTGATCCAGTAAGTAAAATAACCTGTGGTCCAAAATATTTTAGCCAGAGTTTGGGCAAAGATGGCTTAACTGGGGCTCCAGATAAAACAAATGCAACAGCAGGATATTCACCTTACAATGTAAATTAGATCTACTGAGATTAATGAATATGATAAACTGTATTCCATTATTCATTCCAATTCTAACTAGGGTCAATATGTCCTTAAGGAATTATTGGAAAATTAAGCTACCTCATTTTGGGAAGATTAATACGATTAATGCGAACATGGAAATAAACAGTTAAAGACAATGACACTAATCCATCAGCTTAAAAATATCATAATTATATTTTCTGAAAAGCCATAATACGTGCTCATCTTACCTGTTTAGACTGGGATTTYTAAGCAGAACAGACAGAAACTGTTGCCAGGTTGACAAAGAAGTGCTAGTAATTTTATTTGCTCCTCTAAACTTGCTTCAATCTAGRTAAATATGAAAGATATTGAGAAAAGAGACTACAAAGCACTTCAAAGTGGTTGTAAAAAATCTTTTGCCTAATTTTCACAGATACTAAACATTAGCTTGAGTTGGAAATGCAGACAGTAAGCACCTTGCAAAATCAGTCCATTTGTCTTTGGCATCATCTACAACTTCACAGATAAAGCTGATCATCTTTTAGCAGGGAAAAAGAATTCAAAGGCARAAATTGCTGTTTGATGCTCAGTGTCTAATGCACAATGTTCCTAGCTGTTGAAGTGTTTAAGAAGTTGAAGGTTTAAAAATTTATTTTATTTTCATTTGGACTGTAATTGGATTAAAAAGTGTGCAGCAAACATTGCTATYATGGCAATGAAAAGTGGATAGCGTTAGCACATCAAACTATGTTTTCTGATACTTTCTAAACACATASAGTAAAGATTGTATCAGCAAAAACTGAAATGTGGCTGTGTTTGGTATGGAATGAAGCAACTGCTTTGCAGTGCTGAAGCAGCCTGGAAAAGAAAAGGTAGAAATTTTAATTGTGAAGAGAAGAAATTCAGAAGGTAGCATGTAATCACTTGTATTGGAATTCGGTGAAATTGATGTTAACAGCCCTGCTTTCATAGGAAAAGCAGGGATGTTAACATCACATGAYCTCTAATGGCACCAAATTATTCTCACTTCATTTTTAGATCCATCCAAAGGATTATTCCTCCATCTGGGATTCATAAGCTGCAGCAGAGTCCCTGATCAATTTTGGCTCCTAGAACTTGCCTTCATGGAGCTCCCACCTGGAGGTTCTCAAGCTTCTCAATTTTGATGACCCCACCTTACATCTTTGTGTTGGAGAGATCCATCACCATCCCCCTACTAGGGGATATGGCTTTGTGCCATAACACATTGTGCCTTTAGAGGCAGGTGAAGGGAARTAGCAACCAAGGCTCAAAGTTGGCAGCTTAAAGAAGAAACATGAATTTAGCAGCTTTCAACAAATGTCCCTATCACAWAAGACAAAATGTGACATCTGTTTGTCAGACTCACAGGAGTGTGACAAGTGAAGAACCGGTGTATAAACTACACTCTGTGTGAAGGTCAGCACTWCTATGTCAGAGGATCTAACAGGATGGAATAAAACTAGCAAGCCTGTAGGAAATGTATAAGGACATAAAGGGTACCAGTTGCTAGATCTGAAATACACTGGGAAAGCTGGTGAGGGGAGCCACAAGCTGGGAAAGCTGGGGGTGAGTGGTGCAGGGCAGAAGGAAGCCCTGGAAGAGCTTTTCAGCATCTTCTTGTTTCTAATCAGCTCAGTTCATCCTCCAGTTCCACAGGCTGTGCAATTTGGGGGCATCTAGAGCAGCAGACATGAGCCCTACAGCCCCAGTTACTCTGCTTTGTTATCTGTGGGGTCCTTATGGAGTCCCTCTGAGAAGTGATCTACAGGATTAATGCAGGAAGCTCGCTGAGGCACTTGGAGTAGCTGAGCAGCACCAAGGAGAAGCAAACCCTGTGCTGGGGACAGAGGTGTGCAGATCCTGCGGCTGTAACACTGCCTTTTTGGTAATTTGCTTCTCTCACCCATTCCCTCCCAGCTACTGAGTCATAGGTTCCTGAGGCTTTTTCTGATCCACACTGCAAGAACGTGCAGGTTCAAATGTTCTGCTTCATGGCCTCCTCACAGTTTGCCTTTCTGCACCCACCTCTCCATYCTTTTTCTTTCCTTCCTTTTCCCCKTTATTGTGGTAAGAGAAGGGAAGGAAACACTTCAGAAATGAAAGATTAGTTTGCTGTATCATAAAGATGAGCTTTGTAATCACTTTCCTTTAAGCAAAGAATTAAAAGATAATAAAAGCCCTAATTAAGGACCTCGTTAGCTTAACTAGATTTTCATATGCAAAGTGATGTTCACCACGTGCTGCCGGCGTCTGAGAATGCAGCCTGGCACTACACGGGAAGCACCTGTGCCAACTCCCCAAATGCAATTTCCTTCTTCATTTGGGTTACCTTTCCATCTTTCCCTCTYCTTCCCTCTCTGTGCCCAGGCTCATGCAGGGCTGCCTTGTGATGGGCACACACAAGACAGACATGGCAAACCCCGTGACAGAAACATGCATGAGACCAAAGGGCAGGGAAGGTGGGCAGCAGAAAGGACAGCTGAGGG
>NW_026623616.1:313051-320623 GCF_030028575.1 Malurus melanocephalus
TTTTTTTTTTAATTTAGAGACTAAGATAGAAAACATGGCATTTATGAGTAGAGATGGGTTTGAAATGGAACAGTCTCTCAGTGTGGGTGGCTGGGCACTTTGACCTGACACCTGGACCTCAGATCCCCTTCTGAACCATAAGTGATACACTCTAAAGCTCCTGTCCCAGCTTTTAGACTAGGGCAAGACTTAAGGAAACCTGATACAGTATTATTAGGCTGGAGACTGGGCTGATCCATGTTTTAGTTGAATTTTCTTTGTTTAATCTAATTGATTCTTTCTTTTTCTCTACAGAACATGGGACTGGCTCATACAGTGTTCATCTAGTTTGCAAACAGAGATGAAGAGCTGTAAACCCAATCCAGATGTTGCATCCAGCACTCACATCGACTCCTGCCTGGGCCCATCTCCAACCACCACATGTATTCGTGCAGTAGAGGCTGATGTGCCTTAAATATAGTTTAAAAATAATCAGCAATACTCAAATTACTTCTACTACATTATGGGTTGTGAGTGAGGCAATTCATTAGTGAGATTCAGACAAACTACCTTAATTTGGCCTTCTACCACTTTCCACCTCGTGGACCAACAAGTGTATCATAACTATTAGAACAACTTCAGTGAATGTTGCAATTACTCATGTCAAATGAAAATGTAATGCAGTTAACGTGCATGCTGGCTCCCCGCTGCTACTGCTGATGATTATTGCTATTAGAGCATGACCAAACAGTCATTCAAATATAAACAGCAGATTTGTTTTGATTGTGTTCGTGGCCCGTTTTACACGCTTTCTGCGAGCATTAACACAAATGGCTTTGGTTTGCAAGACTGTCCCTGGGGAGAGAAAGTCAGAAGCACTGGTGCTGATTTTGTCTATCAGCTAAACTACCTGCACTGGAGGGTTTTGCATGGCTCCCTGGAAAATATGGCAGCCACCTCATCAGAGAGAAAAAGCAGAGCTAGGCAAATCTGAGTGATGGCCGCTTAAGATGAGTACACAGCACCTGAACAAAAAATCATGGCTGTCCACTGGACAGGCAGCTCTCCCATTCAGTAAATAACTTAGGAATTACATCAAAAATGGGGTACATCAAAATGGGGTACTCAACTCTTYRGCTAGAGTTTCTGATCCAAAGCYTGCTAAAGGAAAAGGTGCCATTGAMTTAAATGGTTTGTGTATTACAGAGYMAYGTGTTAASACTAAATTCACTAAAAGCTCTGCTCGCTCTGAAAAGATTGCCTGATTAAGAAGATTAATTATTATTATTGCTCACATTTTTGTTTCACCCTTTAGTGGAATTCCTTATCTCCACATCAGCTCCCAAGATGGGAGCTCTTGCTCTCTCCATCTTGTCTGAGCTGCTTACTACAAATGCGTTTTGCCTTGCACAGCCAAGAGCTAATCCTGAYGGCCACTGATGCGATTACGTTGTGCTGCTGACTGCAGAAGCTCTGCTCTGCAAAAGGACAGATGCAGAAGGTGGCAATCCCAGGATGCCRGGGATCCAACTAATTACCTAACTGCACCGAGGCCATGACTCTCGCCAGATGCTTTGATTACAGCTCCCGTTTATCTCTTCCCCAGAAGCACACGCTCAGGAATATGTACACTGAGGAATGACTAAGAGTCTTGCACAGCACAGGATTGACCTTGAGGCCAGGCCAGGAACTCCCAGTTTGCATTAATTTTGACAGGTTTGTGAGGTGTCAGCACCCTCTGAGGAGCACAGTGCTCTGAGGGGTGATGCCTGATGTTTTTGCTTTTCCCTTTACGCTTCTGTACCCTCTATGCATTCCCCTGTACCCCTTAGYCCACATGCTTGTAATTCCTGAAGCCTGATATTCCAGCTTAGTTTAGGAGTTCTGCTGGGCAGAGAGACCAAACATCCTGAGGAAGGAGTCAGTGTGCCCTGTGCTATCTTAAACCCGAGCTCAGCCTTGGGTGAAGCCTTCTGTCCAGAACATCTTGTGTAAACTGGGCTCTGGCCTCATCTGGGGGGGATTCATTAGAATAGGGGGACATTACTGCATTTGTTAAGTTTCTTATTGGGAATCCTAGATAGATATGCTAATTCCTGAAACCTATAAAACTTGTACTCGTGCTGTACACAGGTGTGCATTCTGCCATCAGGTTGTGCACCTGGGATCCCAAATACCGAGGTAAAGCCCTTTTTATCCCCTTAACCATGTCTGTGTCATTATTAAAAACTGGCCTTTCAAGGCAACAGGGGAACTGCTGGCTGGTGCAAAGAGGACAGACCAAGGGCCAGAATGAGGAAAAYGCGTAAGAATGCAGGAAATACAGTCAACACATGTTCTTCAAAAGCCATTTTGGTGTCAAGTTAGATAAGGGATAGCAAAATCTCTGGTATATAGAAGTCAGAACGCAGAAGAATGATGGTTTGGATGTGAATATGGAACTTTGAGGAGTCATTCACAGGTTGATTTCTAGTACCAGTTTGAGGGAAAGGTTACTGTTTGCAACATGCTAAGAGCTAAGAATGTCTGGAGTGCCTCCTCCTGCTTAGKCTTGTTTGTGTGTTTCTTCACACAGGAAAAGACAGGTTTCTTCAGGCTAGAGCTTGGATGATGGAGAAGAAATGTGACATAGAAACACAAAATCATGAGCATCACACATCAAGTTAATGAAAAAGATCTTTCCCAGTCTCTTCCAGTGGGAGCAATGGAAACTCAATGAAGCAGACAGGTGATGATAGAATGCAAAACAGAGCAGGTAGAGCAGAGTTCAGCTGTGAAACTCATTGCCACAGGACCCTTCAGACCCTCAAAAAGCTGTGAGGCAAATCCACAAGGAACTACTGAGCACAAAGTGAACACTACCGGCTCAGGAGGTCCCTGGGCTGCAAATCACTGGATGCTCAGTGAGTGTAGCAGAGCAACATCATTAGTTACATCATACACTTATAGCACTCGTACATTTTCCTCTTGGCATCTACTATAGGTCACTGCTGGAGACATATGGGGGAAAGGCAGCTAGACAGATTCTTGGTTCTGCCTGGTATGGCAGTTCTTATGTTACTGACTAATTGGGTGAGCTGTGTGGCTCAGATCCTTAAGCAGGAAGTTAGGCATGTCTGTGCTTAGAGAACTATGAAATTATSTGTTTCTTTTTCTTTCTTTCTTTCTTTTTTTTTTTCTTTTCCCTGTTGAGTTTCCTATTCCAAGGGCCCAAAGACCATCCTCAGGAATGAACAGGAACTCCTACTAAAGTCTGAGAAAGAGCAGTCTCACATCTACACACGATCAGGATGAGGTGTGATAAGGGGACATCATCCTCACAACACCTCTACTCCCATTCATTGATTACCAGCAGGAGAGGGTGTGTGAGCAGCTGTCCTGTTCTACATAAATTTCTACATAAATTCAGGAGCTGAAAGTGCCAGCACAGCATGGGAAGGCACTCTGAGGATGATCTTCCTATACACCAGTGTGAGTGTAAGATAGTACAGGCATGCACAGCAAGTGCGAGATAAAAATATGGAAGTGCACAGGTGTCTACAATAGGAAGATGGGAGAGAGAGGAGTTTGTCTGCAAGCATTTTTTTTTACAGTGCACGTACTTTAGTGTTTATCAGAATCCATCCATCCATGCACTCTACAGGGAAGTGCAGCCTGCAAGGCAGAGGTTTGTCTGCAATCAGGTGCGTGTGAGTGTCTTCCAGGACTGGGCTGAGGTATGTGCATACCAATATTCCAATATACCAATATACCAAAYAAACAAGCAGCAGACAGCAGAGGAAGGGTAAATTTCACAGGGGTGGGGAGCAAGGTCACTCGCTGGGTGGAGCAGGGGAGTAGCTAGGAAGCAGTCTTCAAGGAGACTTTATACAGGCAGAGTGAAATTAATTGCAATCATAGTGTTTCTGTGAGCAAAGTGAGGTATTCCAGGCACACAGAAGAGGGAAGCATCTGTCCCWCTCAGAGAGCAGGGAGTTGAGCAGCTGAAAATACTTGTGTCAAATCCCCACTTAGGCATCCCTTCCCCCTCCAGCCCTTGTCCTCCCTCCCCTCCCTTTCCCATTCATTTCTCATTCTGCAGCTCTTCAGCACTAGGCCCTKTTCCTGATTAACATTTCAAACCCATTGATAGTTTGTGCTGGCTTAGACAAACTAATCATCATTAGCACTCCAAAAACCTGTCCAGCTTTCCCTCCCAGAGTCACAGGTGCCACCCTCAGCTGCTTGGAGAAAAAGGAAAACACACACCAGCCACAACAGGCTCTTGGCAAGGCCATCAGGAGSTACCAACTCACAGCCCTGGCAGGGAAGGAGATCACAGTCCCACAGATGCAGGCTGCAGATGAAGCATGGAGCCATCCAGGAGGTGAGCAGAGGGCTGCAGATATCTTCTCCACTCTGGGTGTTACAGAAATGTGATCCAGCACATTGCAACCCATGCTGGAAGCGCTTCTCACTTCCCAGGGAAGAGCAGAGCCCATGTGTTRGATATGGATGTTTTCTTCCAGCCTGGCCAAGCTGGAGAGATGGCCATAGCTGGGGTTTGAGCAGGGATTGCTGGGYCTGCTGTGGGATACAATCTGCACAGAGAAGGCTTTCCCAGTGACCCAGTGACATGTATCTCTTCCATTCATAGAGCAGGAAGAGGCAGAAGGTCAATACAGAACCCAGCGGAGCAGGAATGATGCAAGAACAGGTGTCTGGTGAGCTGCCCATGTCTGKCCTGAGCTGCAGCCAAGAGWTACAAAGGCCACAGATAAATGCAGMCTAACAGGAGGAAAAGAGTGATGGGCTGGAAGATGCTCTCTGTGACACTTGGGTACAAATCTGCTACTGAGCTGCCAGGAAGGCTTGGATGTGCTTCTTTACCTTTTTCCTGCAGGTGCCCAAATCCTGCCCATCAGGCAGGGTCATTCCATACAACACCCATTTTCAAAGGATGACTTTGTGCCCTCTGCAGAGGGGACCAGGTGGCAGTGATACTGCTCAGGGGATGAAGGCTCTAACAGTGTCTGTAAGATTTTTACCTCACTTCAGCTAATGCCAGCTGGGCCCTGGAATGAGCTCAGGACTGCTCCAGAGACAAAACTCTTCTGACAGCAGTTGAAAAGAAACAGGTTTGTCTGTTCAGACCTGTTTTTCAGCTTTGATAAAAGCAAAGGGGTCAACATGACTCTGAAGCACACATCCTCCTAGATCTGCCTTGGATTTGAAATTTCCTTTCAGTCAGACTGACATTAAAATAATGACTGGGTAATCACTGGGAAATTCCACACCACTGGAATCATTGTACCTTGGGCAGCTCTCTGAGCCCTCATWTGAAATGTTTGTGGAATATACACCCACGGGGAGGCTCTGAAATGCCACTAAGGCTGTGTGCATCAGAGCTTTGGAAAAGATGCCACCTCCTCATGTAGCTGCTTAGTAGCACACAGAGAGGTCATCCTGGAGAGAAAGGGATTATTTATAAGGCGACTAAAACCTTCCTACTAAAGCCCAGAACTAATGCTGAACAGCAAAATAATGGAAGGAAAAGCTGTCGTGTGCCTCTGGAACCAAGGCCTAAGGAATGCAATTCTTCAAGAAAAAAACCATCCAGGCAGACTGGTTGGGAGGAAACACACACCTGCAAAACTGCAAAGCACTGAGGGCCATCCTTAGTCTCCCTCTTCTCCCAGTGCTCTTCTCCAGCTATGAACTGCTGATCCAGAGCTTCTTCCATCAAGCATCCCGAATAACCTACCCAGCCACAGCGTCCATATCAATCCTGCCCCAAACAGATCTGTTCAGAAACCACGGGTGCCACACACTCTCTTTTGCCTCCTTACAAACATTTCAGAGGCAGCCTGTAGATATTCAGAKATCTGCAGCTTGGTGGGTTTTATGACACACAGTCCCTGCGTGCACTGGAAGGCACATGTGGCTGTCACAAGCCCGTCTCCTTGGCTTGAAAAATCAGTTATGAGGGCAGAGCTGCTGTCCAGAGCTGCCAGTAGGAAACTCCCAGTCCTTTTGCCCAAGCTCACCACATTAAGGATATGTGGCACTGCTAACTCTCACCAGAAAAACTAAAGTTGCCTGCACAGCTCCCCATTCTCTGCTGCACAGGACAGAGTGAGGAGCATCCCTCAGGCACATCTCCCCACCTACAMTCACCTCAGTGAACACTGGGATGAGGTTTTATCTCATAGTTCTGCATGGCACAGCAACTGCAAACTTTGCTGACATGTGAGGTACAAGGGGTCAGGGTGGGGTAGGAGCTCAGTGCAATTGCAGATTTTAGAAGCTCCACACTATTCTGCTGTCCAGCAGGGGCTGTGCCTGTGGGTGCATCCTGCCTCTGCGCTCCTGTCAGGCAAATACTCAGGCACTGACAACATTTAAGACACCAGCAGATTCTCACAAGTGAATCTGCAGGCAAAAATGCATTTCCATATTCCAAGGCCTGTTCAGACCCTGAACACTCACCCCTCAGCTATTTGACTCCCTTCTTTCTGCAAATACCCATTCCTCCCACAGCCCCCATCAGCTTCCCTGCCTCAGACCACTATCTTCTGACCTGAAAATAAAACACCCCTGGTTATGGCACAATCGTGTGGTTTTAAAGCTGARCCCAGAGGCTTCTGTCATAATTCCTCGCCTCCCTGCCTGTAAGCAGCAAGAGGCTGGGCAGAGGCTGCCAGTGGCTGTGACCAAGCAGCAGCTCCGGTGTTTTGCAGGATGCTGACAGAAGGGGGCAAAATCCATCTGCAGTCAGAGATTGTTCCCGGCTTTTGCTGTGCTTGCTTTCTGTGTCACCCTGGCGTCCCTTCAGCCCTGAGCCCTCTGGCACATTCTGGGCTGTCCCTAAGGAGGGGACACTGTCACTGCCATCAGTGGTGCTCTCCTGAGCCCAAAAGCAGGACCAGCTCATCCCATCCCACCAGAGTGACCCCAGTGCTGGATGAGAGGTAGCAAATGTGAGCTGTGGGCAAGGCAGGAGTGATCCTGATATGAAAACTCTGTGTTCTCATTGCTGACAAAGCTGCTGGTGCTGAGAGCAGCAGAAAAGCTGATGGGTGTTGCAAAGAGGGTCCCCAGGAATGGGTGAGAAAAATGGGGAGACAGGGGTGACGGATTTCCTTCTGTGGAATAGGGACAGATTGTCCTTCACCTTGTACATTCTGTATTTCAAAAGATCATAGATACAAAAAATGGCAGAGGTGGGGTGGCTGACCCCAGTGCCAGGGGGGGCACACTGAGCACAGCCATCCCCAAGATTTGGGGCAGGAAAAACCACAAAAGGGTTTTGATATCAGGGAGCACAGAAGCTTTCCAAATGACAGCTTTAAATTCTTCTCCACACTACTTTTGGAGTCAGTTTTCACTCTTAGAAAAGCCCCGGTGCCAGGGACACCATCATRTCTCAGAGCACTGYGACTTTCAATTGTCTGTCAGATGTWAATCTAGGGATGCTTGTGGGGTGACTTCCACCAATTTAAAAAGTCTGGAAAAACAGGAACAGAGAAGGAATAGGAAAGCAGACAATTCCTCTCAAATACTAGAAAACACACCACACATCCCTTTCTTTTCTTTTTTTTCCCTAGTTATCGT
>NW_026623616.1:320654-341214 GCF_030028575.1 Malurus melanocephalus
TTTCTTTTTCCCTGTGAGTAAGCAACATTTTCTCTCTCCTCAACTCCTCAGCTGGCCTGGTGACTTCTATTTCTGTGTACATCAGTGACTCCCTTCTCCTTACATCATCTGACATGCCTACAGCCARCTCCTGTGAATTTCCTGCAAGTTTTACTATAGCTGGCAGCTGCCCTTGAAGCCCCTCAGAGAGCAGACTTGCACAGTTCACTGGGAAAGAGCTTTTACTACACTCCTCCCTCTCTTCAAGCTTTGCATTCGAGGAGTGCAGGGGGTAGTAGGAATGAACAAAACACAGAGACATCCCCAGGTTGGTTTAACTATTCCTTCTCCACTTCTGGCACAGCAGGGAATGAGAGATATTGTTATTCTCATYTCCAGTTTCTGAGTTACAGCATGGTCCCAGCATGACACAGAATGTTTTGGGGTTGCTATCCACAGTGGGATTGCTTTCCTTCACCTGTGCAGAAGAGATGTGTGGGCAGGTTTAACACATAGACAACCTAAGGTATTTTTTTTTTTTGTTTCTCACACATGGATGTGCTGGAGCAGGGAGATTTTGCACACTGCAGCCCATTTCTGATGATCTGAAGTTTTTCTTTCTTTAAAACATTCCTCGAGCAGACAGCAGCCCCCGTGTAAAACAACTGTTCACAGCAATTACAGCAGTCAGAGAGGGAAAAAACATTTCATACCTTAAAAATGAAAAACCCTTTAGGGAAAACTGTGTTTTTCCAAAAGAGGGAAAAAGAGGGCTGGCTTGTGGCAAGCAGAACATGGTAAAGCTTGTCATTATTTTCTTAGCCCCACAAACCACCCTATATATCTACATTATGGGAGTAGGCAGTATGTGATCCTGGCTGTCTGACTCTGTCCTTACAATGGAAGAATGCTTACATTGTAAAAMCTTGGCAAGTATCTTGTTGGCCAAAATATTTAAGAATAATTACCTCAAGAAATTCCTTGCAAATAGTTACACACAACTGT
This sequence comes from Malurus melanocephalus, assembly GCF_030028575.1. Taxonomy (NCBI): domain Eukaryota; kingdom Metazoa; phylum Chordata; class Aves; order Passeriformes; family Maluridae; genus Malurus; species Malurus melanocephalus. The sequence continues at coordinate 321,639 of NW_026623616.1, forward strand.
GTTTATCACAATATCTGATTCCTGCTGTGCCCTACTGAAGGGATTAAGTTGTTGGTCAATCTTTAGTGTTATTGTCAACCATGCAGATCTAAGAAAATGTTTATGGATTAAACTACTGCCTTGCAGATTCCCCCTCCCCTCCTCGTTTCCAGGAACAACCCCAATTTTTCATTTAGACTTTAGTTAGCTATCCTGCTGAGAAACTGCAGGTCTCTCTCCTGGAGCTCTGTAGGAAACAGGAGAGAAATGGCAAAAACTTTTTTTTTCCATCTGCGAGTGAGCAAAACTGACCTGGAGTCATACAGAAATCAGAGCAACAGAGGAGGAAGAGGCTATTTTTATCAAGTCACTTTTCCTTTCTTTTTTCTTTTTTCTTTTTTTTTTTTTTTGGAGTCAAGAACCACATTTTAAGCTGCTAGTCCCTATTTTTCTCTAAATTCTCTGAGGAACTGGCAACGGATGGCAGGGCCTGACCTCCARAAAGAAGTAAGAGCAATTAAGAGGAGAACAAATCCAGGGTCACCCAGGAATTTTGCAGCTGTCACTGTGCAGCACATCAAGGCCTCCCCAAATTTCTGAGCAGGGGTAAGGACAGGATTCCTGTTGCTCTGTTCACCACTCCTGTGCTGCCTGAATGGAAGGAGATGCTCTACCAACCACCATCAAATGTAGAGGAGCTGTCACAGAGGTTTGGCATTCCACAGCTGCAGCCAGGGGAGAGGGAGAGAAAGATGAAGGATGTTGGGTGATGAAAGACTGGTTAAGATAGGATGGCTGTCTAAAACATTTCAAAGAAATTAAAGAAAGGAGAAATTAAGGAAGATGTTGAACCGTAAGGCTAATTAGTGTAGCAGTGTAGTTATAGTCGTGATAGCCTAAGGATACAATTAGACATGTCTAGAGAGGGAGGCTGATCTTATTGTTAAAGCATAAAGGTAGGGGACAGGATAACACAGGTTGCAGTCTGGTGCTGGCTCCTGGATGATTGTGACACKTTGCAGGGATACCTTGTGACTCCAGCAGGAAATTTCCAGTCTCCTGACACCTTGGTTTTAATGCTTTCMAGTGTGTTTTCTGGTCTCAGATAATCACATCTCATTTTTGTGGAGGAGATGCTGAAAGAGACACAGCCTTTCACTTTGGTATTATAGAATGACTCTGATTTTGGTGTCCTCGGTCTGGTCCTTGGTGAAACAAGCAAAGATGTCACGGTGTGCAGGCATCATTCACACCACATCTCTGAGGCCCCAGCTGTTTGTGCATCCCTCTCCAGCCAGCACTGCCACCCTCTTCACTCTGCATTCACAGGAAGGAGCTGTGACAGCGGGAACAGGAGGAGATAAATAGGAGATTGAGGCTGACACGAGCTGTGTCTCTACAAACCTCAGCAGCCAGGCAGCAGCAGCTCAGCCCATCCTGCGTGCAGGGCCAGCCTGTGTGGGGAATGTTGTTGAGGAATGGCTGTTGAGTAAAGGAGGACATGATGAGATTCAGCTAGTTGAGCTTGAATTAAGCTGGAGGGGGCTTTAAGGACAGTGTGTCTTTGGACCCTGCAGTTACAAGAGGTGAATGAGGATGTGAGAAGGATAAAATTATCGAGGGAAAGAGGAACTGTAACCGCAAGTGCATACATGAGGGYGCTYTTGCAATGTGGGGGGCTGATCGTTATTATTAGCCAAAGACGAAGTCAGCAAAGGTATGAAGAAATGCAACCGCAAATGGGCACATAGGGGTGGGATTGACCATTAGTGCATTGTCCAATGATGAGCTATGCTTTTGCAATATGTATGAGCTTATTATCTTGATTATAAAAGGGCAGAGGTCCCAAAATAAAATTGAGACTTGCTGATCATCATCGGATGTGCTTGTCTTCCTTCSATTCTTACAACAAGCCTGAGGCCAGCAGCAGCGAGGCTCACCCAGCAAACCTCAGCAGCACACCTCAGCCCACGCTTGGCACAGCTCTAGCAGAGTCCTTCCTGCCTCTGCCCACAACAGCCATGGGAGACCATGCTTTTTTCTCCCCAGAACACAGTGGTAGAAGTTTTCTGGCATATGGAAGTGAGAACTTGTGGGATGCAAGGGGAGGTGCTGGCAGAGCCCCRTCACAGAGAGCCAGGAGAGATGTCTGACTCAGTGACACCTGACAAAAATGCAGTTCTGTGCTTACATGGACAAGAACACAAGGCTTCTCAGGAAAACACTCAGGAGCATCACAGAGACATCCTGACAGAGGAGTTGCAATGAAAGCAGATACCACCCAGGTAAAGGGATTGCATTGGTGCCATCCCCAGCTCCATGGGCATGGGCAGAGATCCTGCAGCAGCCCTGGACTTTGATCCTGCCCTGAGGGGTCTCAGCAGGAGGAAATGTTTACCACACCACTTCAGTGCCAGCCCTACGTTGTCCATGGCATGAAATGACTGACATGCTGGCACACAAAGGTAAAAAAAGGACAGATTGATTTATTGATCAAGGAAAGACACAGTCTCCTTGACAGAGATGCGCTGTCAAATGATGGCAGGACGTGCTGCTAAAAGCTCTCCAGATTGATTACTTTACCTGCCACCTGATCCTTCATTGCCCTGGGCKCTGGCAGGTGAAGAGCAAGGCAAGATTTACACGTGGCTGGGAGTCAGGGCAGGAAAACATGCAGGAACGAAAGCTCCAGGGGTCTGGCCAGGATTCAGTGGCCCCCCTGTCCTCCACCTGCTGCAGGGCTGGAAGATCCCTCAGCCCATGGGCCAGCCAAGGTGGCAGGAGGATCAGCAAAAACACTCTGTGCAGCCAACCGAAAGTGGCAGTGTGGCAGGTAACACCTGCACATCCTGAAAYGCTGCCATCTCCCTTCCCCATCTGCTCCCTGCTCTAGGATTAAACCACTCCTGGCTGTAGGATTATATGGCCTGTGCCTGCCCCGGGGACTGTGCAGAGAGCAGCCAGGAACTCGGCTCCACACCGCTGTCAAAGCCTGCCACACAGGCACTCAGCCACTGCAGGAGGGAATGGCACAGCCTGAATGSCAGCACAGGACATCAAGCTGGGACACCCATGGAAAACTGCCACATCACCTTCAGCTGCAGCAGGGCAGTTCTAGGCCATGAGGGAGCTCTGTCCTTGGGGCTACTCTTCTTTGTCACTGCCCATGCAACCTGGGGCATCCAGAGCGGTGCTCTCTTACTCTCTGGGCTAATGACAGTAAACCTAACCTAAGGAAAGAACATTGGAATAACCATTTTCTTGAACATCTAAGGCCCAATTTATTATTTCTGCACTGGTTCCCTCTCAAGATACACTCTTGGTTAAACGGGATCCTTCCCTAMTTGACAAGAAGTGTGACTGAGACTTTGTGTCAGCTTGATCAGGAGACAGCCTGAGCCATGCCAGGGAACAGACAGGGCCTTATCAAAGCAGCAATTCAAGGCACACTGGTTGTGACACGACATGGATGCACCACTCAGCACCACATCCAACCCCAAAGTTACTCATGTGACCAGATCCCAACCTTGCTGCACAAAAACCTTGAGCCAAGCACGTCACAAATCTGTAAGAGCTTGTTTAGAGAGCTATAGCATGAGATAGGCAGTAGAGCAGAGATGTAACAAAGAGTGTCCCTTAAATGATTCAGTGCTGCCCAATTTACCAGGCACGGAATGTTGGGAAAATGCCACTCCAGAACTGCTCTAATACCTGTTAAAGGGCTTGATATTCCCAGTACATGGCAGMTCTGTCTTAATTCTGTGGACAATCTGACTGGCATTGGCTGCTCACCAAATCCAGATGGCTTTCCACCTCTCTTGTGGAAAGTATAAATAACACAGCAGAACAACCACAGGAAAAACAGCGATCCCAAAAAAGGCAGAGATGTGAGAGGCTAAATTGACTTTTGGACAAGCATCTAAATTTAACATACTCCTCTTTTTTGGACTGCAGCAAACGTCACAGATGATTGAAGAATGCCCAAGCCAGACACACTGGCTGTGGGAAAGGCAGGAGTACAACAGGAGGTGGTGTGAGGAGCAGCTGTGCACTACACAAGGCAGGATAATGCTCTGATGGACAACTGGTGTCATCTATCTTTGCTTCCATAGTGCCTCTGACATGGTTCAGGCCATGTCCCTGTTGATAAATTAGAACAATATGGGTTTGATGGATGGAGTAGCAGATGGATAAGGAACTAAAATAAGGATGGATGGARTAAGTTGCACTCAATGACTTAGTGGTCCAAATGGAGATGAGAAATAAGTGATGTTCTTCAAGGGGCCACATCAGGYCTGGCACTGTTTGACACCTTTATTAATGACAGTGGGTCGAGTCCACCTCAGAGAAGCTGAGGGACACTCCACAAGGATCCTGACAGGTTTGTGAAATGGGCCCATGACTCTTACAAAGTTCGACAACACCAAGTGTAAGGTCCTGCACCTGCATCAGGGCAATCCCCAGTATGAATACAGACTGAAGAATGAATTGACTGAGAGCAGTCCTGCAGCAAAGAACATGGGGATACTGGTGAAAAAAAAAAATTAGATACGAGCTGGTAGTGTCCTTTCCCAGCTCAGAATGCCAAGTACGCCCTGAGCTGCATCGAAAAATATGCCACCAGCAGGGCAAGGGAGGCGAGTTTGCTCCTCAACTCTGTTCTCATGAGATTTCAAGTGSAGTACTGCATCCATCTCTGGGGTCCTTGGCAAAGAAAGACATGAACCTGTATGAGTGAGTCCAGAAGATGGCCAGAAGAAGGGCTGGAGCACCTCTCCTGTGAAGAACRGCTGAGAAACAGCCATTGTTTAGCCATTGTTTAGCCTGGAAAAGATAAGGCTCCAAGAACACCTTTTTGTGGCCTTTTGATATAAAAAGGGTGCTTATAAGAAAAATGAATAGTGACCTTTCRCAGAGTCTGTAGTGACAGGACAAGTGGCAACAGTTTTAACCTAAATAATGGTYCCATCCAATTCAAACCATTCTGTGACTCTGTGGAGTTCTCTAACCCCATATTGTGGAGTTCAGTTTGGCCCTGAGATGTGAGATCATCTCCCAGCCCTGGGATGGAGCAAAGCAGCAAAAAAGAACAGCATCAATAAGAAGAATCATAATTCTGTTTCTTCTGTCACTGGCATTTCTATTCAAAGAACTTGAAATCTTTTTAAAGTAGTATAAGATTAATCTCATTCATCACCTCATCTCATTCCCTCCACGTGTCACAACCCAATTTYACCCTCAGCTCATACATATGTACAGTTGAGCAATAACCAATTTTATGGAAAGAAGATGGTGATTTGAGTGTCTCTGGTTTTGGAGGGTACCTGAATATCCAGAAGAGCTGCTGCATCCCAAAGCTGGGGCCCCATGTTTGAAATGCAGCATCTCAGCATTTCATGGCAGAAAGAGATGTGTTTTGCTGACTGGGCCAAAGAAACTGCAACAGCTTCTTTCTCAAAAATTTTTGTAGTCAAATGTATTTTGGATCTTGCATCCCTTTGGCTCCAGARCCAAAGGAAGAGGTAACAAAAGGAAGTCAACTAGAAATCTGCCTACATTCACAAGAGCAATARAAGAGGAAAAATATGGTAAAATTGCCCTGCAACAAAGTAATGTTTTGCCTGTGAAGGGATTTCCATTGATAATCTTGGAGATGGKAGAACAGGAACAGAGGGAGACATCTGTCATCATATTTAATGGTGCTTCTTGTTGTACAGTATTAAAAATTAAAAAAGAATCATACAAGAAGAAAAAAAGATAGGATTAGAAAAAAAAAAAAAAAAAAAAAAAAAAAGGAAAACGGAAAAAAAAAATATCCTAGGCAGTTGTGTAACTATTTCCCCCCTGGGCCTGGGAAATGTTTCCACTAAGTAATCCAAGACACTGCTTAAGATTCAAACTATTGCTTGGCTAGGGAAAGGGAGGGAGGGCAGAGGGAGAATACTGCAAAAACATTTGACTACATCTGCTACCCACTCATTATTGTAATAGAAAGAGGTAGGGATAAATCTGACTGCATGTGTGAGGGCAGCAATTGGTTGTTAGGTTTCAAAGATGYTATTACACCCTGGAGGAGCAGGGACAGACACAGGTGACATTCACCAATTTCAATGGGGCGGAGGGAAATCACACACTGGAATGAAGTTAATAAGCAACGCAGAGGGCAGGGTCCATGATTGCCAACCTGATTTCTATAATTGGTGTGATTACTACTATTGTAACTTAAACACAACAGCAAATCACTTGCTTAATTGAATTTTCTTTCTGTGCGTGGCTGGGAAGGGGGAGGAYGCAGAGGAGGATGCAAATTTCTCCTACAGCTCTGTGTGTCTTCTCAGCCATGAAAAAAGCAGAAGGGKCATGGGGTTGGGGGGCAGCCCCAGGGGCAGAAAGGGGGAGCTTGGAGGGGTCTAAGGCAAAGCAGGGCAGCTTTTCATGCACGATTTTCATGGAGGATTTCATGCTCTCTATTTCTAAACAGTGCCAACACCTTCACTGCACTGCAAGTGACAGTTTTGCACAGGACATAGTAAATGCCTCGCAGCACACCACGAGATGATAAAGCTTTTCARTGAACTCCTGGGGGATCAGGCAAATGGCCATGCTGCATCCAGTTCCCCCACTCTCCAATACATCCTCTTCCACCATCAGCAAAAGCCAGAAAGGAATATCTTTTAGATCAGCCTGTGAGATCTGTTTATTCTCCCCAGCACTTTTTTTTTTCCTAAAAGATGTTTGCAAGGGCCAGGAGCCTCTCCAGGAAAAAGAACACATTGGCCTCTGAAATGCCAGAAATAAACATGACCWAACCATATGTGTTATCTTGGTGTCATGTCATTCAATCTCTGCTATATCCTACTTGGAGATTCACACAGAGATGACAGAAAAATAGAAATGCTTGTGCCCTCTGTATCTGGTCTGGAGGGGGCACCTACTTGCCCCACTAACTGTTTTCAGATGATAACTCATCTGTTTTCAAATGCTATTTTGAACCTGTCATTACAGACAAACTCATCACCACATTCTTACCTTGGCAGGCTGAAGAGTACTGGGTTTTTAACAGAACCAAATCTTGTGTTTGGAGCAGATTTTGTACAGGGACAAAATCCTGGGGAGGGACAGGGTAGATTTAAAGTGTGGATSCAAAACTTTTAGGTCACCCTGCCTCCTCTGTGAGACTGAAACCACAAAAATATCTGCTGAACTGATTAGAATTCAGTGCACTTGAAATATTCTTAATTCACTGGATGAGAAACTCTCAGAAAAAAAAAAAAGTTCAAAATACAAATACAACACAAATGAGCAGCAAATTTTGCAATGCCCAAAACTGTAATATCATAACACACTTCTTTCTTTAGAGCTTTTCATGCACATATTTTACAGCATGCTACAAAAATGGAAAAGCATTGCTTTTTGACAGGGATCCTGAGAGGTGCAGAGATGCAGAACCCAAAACTGCAGAGTTTTGAGCAACACAGCATCCTTCTGACCACACCCAGACCTTGGGCACCCGTGTAACTTTTTAAGAGCCAAACTTGATGTGCCTGAATCTTTTTCATGGAATCTTACTGATGAGTATGTTGAGCACAGTAAGTCAAGGACTTGAGGCATAAATGAAACTTTGCAGAGGGTCTTTCCATGAGTGTTTGGGTAGAATTTTTTGAGTTTTCACAACTCCAGCCCTAGAAGTCATTGTTTATTTTTTCTCTTTAAGCTTGCCTTAGTCTAGCACAGAAAACTAGCGAATGGGGAGGGACTCTGGGAAAACATGATCCCTGATCCCTTCAATAATATATCTCCCCTGCAGCTGCACAAAAATAAAATATTAATTTATCTGATTTGAAACAGAAAGAATGAAGGAGGGGGAAAAAATTGACTGGGACTATGCAACRTTTTCCATCATATATTTATGTTTATGTTCATATATAATGCTTCCATATATCATCTGTTACCTCCCTTCCAGTATCTGCTTGTCACTCCCTGTGTTTTCTTCCTTAAGAAAGGAGACAGCAAAAACTGAGCTGTGGCTATCACACAGGGAAAGGGCACTAGTGGCAAAAGTTATTTTTCCCTGAGAGCCTTAGGTTGTATTTTCATGGACTTCATCAGAGTTCTTACCTATTTGACTGTCACATCAAGCCTTTTTCATGCCCTGAGCTTCTAAGAGGACTGAAAGTGAGGATATATGAGACTTCTTTGTTACCTAGAGAAGGCATGATGAGTTTTGGAAAATAAGCCACTTTCACACCATCCCAGCTCAAGGAAAAATGTTAATATGTCTTGATGSGATACTAAAGTCTTTATGATGGTATAAAAGCACTAGGAAGAGACATAAGTATGAAGCATGTCTTTCAGATCAGATTTGGGAAATGGGCCTCCAGTAATGCTAGCATTTCAGTTGGGAAATGTGCAAATACAGGCCATTTATCATCTTCAGGTTTTTCACTCTGTCCAAATAGATATCTGTCTAAAATAACATGTTCTAAACCCCAGCACTCTCCACTCCACAGGARAAAATCTCTGTCATTCTACAGAGTCAGCCCAGTTTATCCCCAAGGTTATGAGGAAAAAATACCTATTTTTCTTTATTTATCTCAATTTTGAAATAGGAAAAGAGCCCCGAGGAAGTCCCGCTATTAACAAATAGGGCAACAAAAAGGTAACAAAACTAATGCAAAAACATTTTTCTTCCCCCACAGACTCAGCTCTCCTGTATAAAAATTATCAGCCTGCCCATCTATTCCCATGGGAGAGAATCCCACTCCAGCTGCACTAGCACTCAACAAATGGCCTGTCAAACAGATGGGCTTTGCAACAAGCTCGTTAGGTCTTTCTTTTTAAAGACACCACTACTACATGGCTAAGTTTGGCTYCTGTTTCACCTAGTTTTTCAGAAGGGCACATGCATGCAAATATATCTACAGTATAAAAAAGAAAAGCCTCAGCATTGCTGAAACATTAAGACTGAGAAACCAAGCTTAGAAGTCAAGCCATTCCATATGTTAAAGTTTCTCCTGTGCCATTGATTCTAGCCCATTGTACATCCTATTTATCACACATTATATATGAAATTGTACATTTCACAGGTAAAATAAGAACAGAGAACCTATATATATTCTAGTGTGCGATGCAATCAAGTTAATGGTGCAGAAAAATCCCGAGCTCTTGGAATATTCTCAATTTCATCTTAGATTTATATTCTTAATATTACATTACATTGTTACCTTATGGTTCCACCTATATCTTTGTTGTATCTATTTCTTATCTTTTCCTCATTTTATGCATAGTGTCTGCAAAGCCTTACACAGGCACTAAATTTACATGCACTGTACAAAATCCAACAGAGGGTCAATGCTCAATATTTTGACTGTAAACCTGCTGGTTCTGGAACTCTCCTTATGGTGTTTTATTAGAGGGCTCAGTAGCCAGGGTTCCTGACTGATATTTGGGAACTGTGTCTGCCACAACAGCAGTTTTTATCAGTTATAATTGCACCATGCTGCTAAGCAGATTCTTAATGCTTTGTAGGATCTGGACTTTGGATCACAAGCTTTCTGGGGACAGGACCAGTTCTTTGATATATCTTTGCACTCTGCTAATAATGACGCCAAGGCTTCTAAGCATCATTACAAGACACACAGTAAGTTACTATTTCAGCTAGGGACAGGTGACAGACTTCATTTAGATTCTACTTTTCCTCTTTTCAACGACTAGAAGGAAAGAAGAGTCTAAACAATTACGCTGTTTCCATCGCCTGCAGCCTTCAGCACCACAAGAGTTTTAAAAGTGTTTACCACAATTTTCTATTCCAGTTACTCCAATCTCTTGATTATCTACAGGCCAAGGGTGATGCTCAAGTTAAGAGTGAAGGTCAGGCCTTGTAAAGCGTCCAAGATCTCCAAGAGTGGAGCAGCTGAGTGCTTTGGCCTTGAGGACTTGTGATTCTCATTGCCCACAGCTAATTGCCCTGAGCTTCCAAGGTACATCAGCTCCATACAGAGCAATTTAGTCTCTGTAGGTAGCAAGTCCTGGTAGATTTAGCAGTAWAATTCTCCACCTGACTGCATGGCTAAAATAGCCTGGCAGTTAAAAGGTCAAGGTGTTCAGCTGTACATTGCATTGGTGTCCAAGCCAGCCTCTTTTCCACATACTGGGACGACTCTTTCAATACTTCTGAATAATGAAAATGCCAACATCTTTCTTAATCACAAGTAAGATGTTTGAATTTGGAAGCCGTGCAAGTCAGGATTCTGACGTGCTGCTGGTGCTGTGTGTAATTGCAGAAGTGAGCTGTCCTGTGCCATCAGGAAACAGTGATGCACTGCAAGTCATGCCTGRATCTTCCAGCAGCAAGGCTAAATGTCTCAAACAGCCTCACTTTTATTTTATATTCAGGGAACACTGCAGAGAGAAAGAAGAAAAGAAAAAACAATCTCCATGAAAGAGAGCCAGTAAGTCKCTGCCTGAACTGAGCCACAAAAGAGCAAACGCCCACAATGGAGAGATTTTCTGTCAGAAAAGATGCAGAACACAGAGAGCAGGTGGCAAGGAAGACAGATGCTGAAACCCAACATTAATGGGTGCCTTAAGAAACGTAATGCTGATGGATGGGTAGACAGATGCTAAATATGTAATCTCCTTGCAGATGGACAGTAACATGCAACAGAAACGCTATCAAGAAGGAAATGCTGCACGTTTGAGCAGCTATCTGTAAGCACAGGGAATCAATGAATGGCTGTATCTTTGGCTTTTTCCATTTGTGTCATGTTTACCCCRAAACAGAGACCTGAGTTGAGATACTCAGTTCATGCCCTTTTTCAATCATCCCATTACCACCTGTTCATGGASCTGTAGACATTTCCAGATCATCTGAGTGATTCAGGTAAAAAAAAAGAACCAACCCCCTGTGAAACTTCTTGGTCTGAACAAGAGGCAAAGCCAAACCTGATTACTTCTACCTTTCATAACATCCATCCATTCATCCTCAAACATTCCCGCAGTTTGAAGCCACGTAAAGAAGTTGCTTTCTAACTAATACTATTGGAAAACTCCCAGGAAAGTGTGTTCACTGCTGATTTCCAGATCTAAGAGATGTCTTGAAAATGCTGAAAACTCCCTGATATTTGGCAGTTTTTCAACCAACCTCTGAACTCTGAGGGCAGATGGCAACCACCATGACATTGATTCATGCACACAGAGCCCAGACCAACGTGTACAAACCACCAAGACTCTCTAACATATCTTTTGAAAAGATGGCAGATGCTACCAATACAACAGCAGTACTCTCTTGGAGCTTTTCCTCTGACACACGGAAAAGTTAGATGCATGGCAGAGGAAAAGCATGTGCAGCAGCCAGCCTAGCAGRAAGATAAACCAAACAGCAGCTGAAGGGCCATTTGTACTTCTGGGAGTTAAAATGTGTGGCTCATTGCTATCCACGAGCAGAACTCATCAATGTCATTAGCAAGCACTGCTCTGATTAGTCAGATTGTGCTCATTCCAGTGGATTTTTCAGTCAYTTTTCTCRTRCACAATTAYGTGGCCAGCAGACCCTAAAATACCMGGTGTACATGGCTTTGTCATGCCATGAAACTTTGTCTGCACATTCTGTGGAGGTGGGAGCTCAGGAGGAGGGCAGCTGTGATCTGTTCTTGTCTTGAAGTTCATGACAGGAATCACCAATTCTTGTACCAGCTGTGTCAGCAGAGCTGAGTGTGCTGGAGCTGCAAAGATTTTTAAGAAGAAATGGATTCTAGACAGAGCCCCTGCAGGGGTGATGCCAGCATCCTGCAGGACATGCTACCACTGCCCAGTATGGACCAAGCCATTAAGTGTCACAGGCCTGGGACAAAGCATTTTAAAACAGCCAGGGAGYTACTGATTTGCCCATGCTGCATATAAACCCTCTTTCCCTAATGGGTGGWCTTCTCCAAATGGCCCCCTGAGAACAGGCAGCTGATGGAGGCAGAGGCTGCTATCCATTAAATCAGCACTGTGATCCCAAACTGTAAGGCAAAAGGATGCAGAAGGATCTGGAAGTTTATTTCAGATCTTCTTTGCCTTTTTTCTCCTTTTATTCCTAATAAAGAGAAGGTGGATGGTCATGATCTACTGTGACTGTCCATCTCTCTTGGAAATGAAAGAAACCTCTTATAGCCCTTCCAGACTCAGGACTCAGGGAGAAAGAGATGGAGGAAAAAAAGAACTCCTGAAGACATAAGATAATTACTGAGGCAAATAGTAGTTAAAGAAAAAAAAATGGTAGTGGAGAAATGCTGGAGAAAACAAAGGAGCAGAAAATGCGTAACTAGCTATGTGACAAGAATATTGGCAGACACAACAATAAAGACAACACTTGTTTTTTCAGGTATTTTAAAGACTGCAGACTCTAATGTCTGGGCTTATGAAGTCTTTCAAACAAAGTTTATTTTCCTTAYTTTCCTGCCTCTTTCTCTATCCCTTTCCTCTTTCCATAGGTTTTGGGGCCTTTTTTAAATTTTATTTTTATTTTTTGGGGTTTTTTTTAATTAATCTTTCCCTCTTCCTTCCCCCTCTTCTTCCCTTATTCAACACCTTCCCCTTTTTTTTCCAAGCACATGCTGCCCATTGTCTCACCCYCCCTGCCCATCAGAGGGACACTTGTAGGAAGGCAGAGGAGCACATCTGATCTGAACCTGTCAGAGGAAATTTGATAAATGTCATGAGAATCAAAGATGATAGAAATTTAAGAGGTTTCTCCTTCCCTCTTTTCAGTAATTGTGCCTGAGGAGCCAYAGCCCCCCACTGCAGAGCTGACAAGCTAAACAGAGCTGAGAAACGAACTGTCACTGTTTGGATGGGAGAAACTGCAAATAACAGYGTTGGTGACTCACAAACTCAGCAGTGCTGCCACAGAATTCTAAGAGGGACATGCTGGGTGCAGCTTTGAAGGGTCCCCTCCATGAGCTACCAGTCCCTACACTTTGTTTCAAAAAGTGGCAGAAATTGATAACCTTCACTTCACCGAGTGAGTCTTTGGGTTTGTTTGCATGGGGAAGTTGGAGCGCTCACATGTAAGGTATGATTTTGAAAAGATATTCCTGCACCCATTAACCCCACCGTGTAACTCACCCTCCCTCACCAGTGGCCTCGTTCACCTGAGCTCCTTCTGAGTGCCTTTCCCAAAAAGCTGGGTAATCCCAACCCATCATGGCCACTGGAATCCACATTTCCCATTGTATTTGCACCACCTGCCCACACAGACCAACCCTTGGGCTCTCAGTTCACTCTCAAATATGGGATCTACATCAATCCAAGAAAAGAAATCTGCCAATGCCATGGATGTGCTGTAATCCCTCTGCTGCACGTTGYATTTGTACACAACCTGCCCAGCCATTCCTGGTGGAAGCAGAGGCAGCTGCATGTTGGTTTAGCTGATGTGGTGGGAGGAAATTCTCACTCTGTTCAACACCTGTTATATTCTGTTGCAGAGGAGACTGCACTTCAGTACCGGTACAAATATCACACACGTCTGCTGTAAGGAACTTTGGGATCAATGAAATGAAATGAGCTACTGAAATATATGCTAATATTCCAACTARATACATAAACCAGAAGACTGGGTGGTTTGAAATGTGGTTTATGAATATGCAACACTCAATTTAAAATAATTGTGCAGTTCAACAAATACAAAAAGGGAAAATTTGGGGACAGACTCTGTTTGGTAGTCTTGTTTAATTGGCTATAATTTCTACTTCACAGCAGTATGGATTTTAAAATGTGTCATAACCAGAGTTGGGAAAGTTATAGAATCTGTATTACAGGAGAATTTTCCCCAGTTAAAACACGGTTGCTCTGACTATCAAAACCCCCTCTCTTTTGCATTTGCTTTCTGCACTCACGTTCAGCAGTTGGGAGCTGCTCCCATTGAATGCTGGCACAAAGCCATTTCCAGCTTGCCAACCCACGTAACAGTAAAGGGCAGAGAACAAAGAARAAGCTCAAACATATGCACACATTCGCATTGTTGTACTTCATATCACACCAGACACTGCTGGTCACAGCAAAAAGAAAGAGTTCCCCAAATTTCCTGCTGCAACTCTGGTTCCAAGCAATAAAAAAAGCCTGTTGCATACACCTAACTGTGTAAAATGTTTGTATGCATGTAATTGTGCATACACAGACTACCTCTAAACTCCCACACAGCCAAAGAGATGCAGAGATGCTCAAATTTCCTAGAAGTGATACTTGGGCATAAGCCTGGGGAGAGGAAAATACTTTAAACAAGTTCCAAGTAGTCTTATGTTCTTATGTGTTCTRTTTTCATAAATTGATTCTTCTTCCAGAGAGTGAAAGCCACTGGTTTCTTCATAACACCCTCTGGCTACAGGAGATATCCTCAGCAAATCAAAAAAACAAGGGAAGAAAGTGTGATCTACCACAATTAAGGTAGATTGAATAGCAAACCTCAGATACTTGCTGCTCTACTGACTTAAAAAAAACATAAAAAGGAGGGGGAAAACCAGGGAGAAAGAATGAAAGGGAGGGAAAAGTAAGTGCAAACACAAAAAAAAAAACAACCATACAAGTAAGCAAACAATCATTCCTTGAGTAAAGTCAAGGCAACTGCCCTCGGCTCACAGATATTTGTAATAGACCACGCAAAACTGCAGAGCCAGTAAATCTCTGTGAATTATCCTTCCAGGTCTAAGCACCAACTTGATGCTTTTCAAAGAAACAGAGACCACCTTGTCTACAAGAAAACAGTACGAGGCAAGTGGATAGCAGGCAAAGGGAGGAGAGGAGGTGATTACAGGCAGATTACTTTCAAAAAAATTAGGCTTTCATTTGTGCTGCCTCAGCAGGGCTTGAGCAGGTGGACACAGTGCTCTGCTGCTGATGGAGAAGCAGTCCCTGCAGCATCTGGGGTGTTTTTACAGCGTGTTGGTTTGATATGCTGCCTTCTGCCTCATTCTTCCACCTGTTCTGCTCCCTCTTTCCTTGATGCCACAGGGGCATCGGGGCTCCTGATGTCAAGAATTAGATAGGGAGCAAGGAGAAGAGCTGGAGCCCCTGATGCACCCCAGAATCACCACAGCCCTTCCATAAATCTTTGTCACCTATCTGTGCCCGTGATTGTCTGGCTAGARTAGAGACTCAGGGATAGACTCCAAGGATTCTAGSGAAGCAGGTCAGGRAGTAGCACTCARTGTCCTGGCTGCTGCAGGAGRAAGGGAAAAGATGAGAACAATTAAATAAATATGCCTCTGCTCCAGTTTAGCACCTTCTGACTTCATGTTACASAGTAATTTCAGCATGTTCTTCCTCAGGATTGCTCTTCAACCTGCCATTCCCTGGTCCAAATACACATACTTCATTATCCCTGATAAAGTGCAGCTCCTTGCACGTTCTCTCCCTTCATTTCCAACACAACTTTTTCAGCTGATTTAAGCATTTTAYTCTATCCCTTTCCACAAGCATGCCTACAATCCCATAATCATTAAAAAGAAGAGCTTCTTTGCTATCCCTGTCATCCTACTCAGGAAAGAAAATATGARCAGTGACTGATGTAGGACTGAGCCCTGCCACTCCAGGCACTTTCCAGTTTGACAGAGAACTGTCCAAGAGGAGGACAAGAGATGTTGCAACTACCCTTTGGTATTTCAACTGACCTTCTCTGATTTGCTTATGGGGATGCCATGACCGTGTCAAAAGCCTCCATAAAATGAAAGCATATCAGATACCTGGCTGGTTAGAATGGCATCAGTTGAGCTGGCTCTGCCTTGGGGCACAAGGATGAAATCCTCTTGATGTCATTTCCACCCTCTGAGCTGACCCTGCAGCACAAAGATCTCAGGGTAGCAGATAGCTACCAGATAACAGGGACAGGTTTGCCTGAGGCATGGCAGTTTGGTGAGGAAGGGGTGCCTTTGACATGCAGTGAGAGCCAGGAGACCTGGGAGACAGATGCTGCAACGATGTTTGAGAAACAGAGTCAACTGCCGTGAWTTTGAGAATTCCAGAAAGATTCAAAGTGCTAAGAGTGCAAGTTCTCACTGTACACATTATTTGATGGAAAAAAACCTTGCATTGCCATTTACACCAAAATGATATTCTCAGTCCTCTGCCTCACAGCAGCTAGAGAGGCATTTGATTCAGACTGCTCTCTCTCAGCATACCTATCCTTCCCATTCGAGGATCCTGTCTTTGTCTGGCTTACATACCAAAATCTGTTTGCATGAGAGGGAGAAAGAGGTTGGAGAGGAAATTCTTATATATTACTAAGATGTTAAGAGCATCAGTGAATATGTGCTATTAGTCTATTTTAACTTAATTTATTGTTGAACATACAATAACTGTCAGCATAAATCATYTGTAAAGGCCAACAAAACTCCCCTGTATCTTACAGAACAATGTTGCTGAAAAACACTGGCAGCCCTGTGCAATTCTGGCATTAATTTAAACCTCCCTCCCCAAAACTTCCAAAGAAAAAGGAATCCACCCTTKCAAATGCATCTTCTTCTGAAGACGATTCTGGGTGTCAAAATCATCTGGGTCCTGTATTTTATACAGCCTTTTTCTGATCTGCCAGTTATGAAGTGCAGAAGGATTTTTCAAGGGTTTCAGCTGCTCCCCCACCTCCCGTTGTGCTTAACCAACCTTCTCTGCACCAACATCTCCAGCTCCTGCAGCCATCCCTGGTATGACAGCCCCTTGATCTGGACTATGCTCCAGGCAATCTCTCACTGGGGGAGACAGCAGTCCCTGTAAGGTACAGGAGGGCATTGATCCTATTTCCCACTGTAGTGGTTTGAATGAATTTAATGGGAGCAAAACACTCCCAAGTTCCAGCAAACCTCCCCCCTCTCTTTTCCCCACTCGGGTCCTAGAGACAACCTTTTCCACAGAGAGGAAAGTGAAAAGAAAAGGGGGAAAAAACTATTTATTTAAAATTATAAAAACAAAAAGAAAAACCTGTGGAATCAGCTGTTAGATCCCAAAGCCTTTCTCTTCCCTCCTGGGAGTAGCTTCCCCTCCGGGGCCCCCAGAGGGGTGCTCAGAGTCTCTCTCTGGTGGTTCACTGAAGAATCTTTCTCGCCTGTCGTGCCACGAGAATCCTCCAATTCTCAGATGACGAAGAAAAAAAAATTTGAGGGAAAAAAAGTCCAAAGAAAGGCAGAAAAAGAAGCAGTCCCAGAGAGAGCAGGCAGCTTCTTTTCCACCGCTGATCCCGAGAGAGAGCCTCCCGAGGAAAAAAAAAAGTGTGTGTTTTGTCCCTTTCCCTCCCATTGTCCTTGAAGGGAGGAACATCACCAAACAAACCAGAACAGTCTCGACCAAATGTATAGTTACAGAAGGGTTGTTGAACTTTCCTCTAACATAAGCAGATGATAGGAATACAATACTCAGCTAACCTAGGACAAGACCAAAGGTAGTGAAGAAAAGAATGTCAGAGCCAGGTCCTGCTGCAGCAGCCCTGAGCCTTGGGCTGAGACATCGTGGGAGTAGGGGCTGGACACGGATGTCAGGAGTCCTTGGCTACTGCTTTGGGGCTGATTCATGCCCTGGTTGTGAGTCCTCTTCATGTACTATCTACCAGATTCACTATTTTGTTCAAAAGTCGCTGTTTTGGTTGTTACAGGACACCAATATCGTATTTGTCAGCCTCTGTACTTTTTGCCAGCCCAGACCAAGGTCTGCTGTCACAACTGCTGCTGTCTGGATAAAACCAGAACACGGAATTTCTGGAAAACTTGCTTTTGTGAGATTTCCAACCCAAATTAATGAGTTGTGGAGAAGCAGAGCCTTTGATGTACGTACAAACACCATCAAGCTCCCAGCCATCTTGAACTCAAGGAACTCCCAATCCTCTTCCCTGCAATTAGAGCAAGGACAGCTGGTGCTCTCCATGACCAACAATGCTGTGTTTTGGCTCAGAATTGTCTCTGCCAGCAAGGAGCTGCTGTGTGAGTTAGAAATCCACGTGTGGTTAGCTGCAGCTCTGGATTTTTGCAGTTTACATTTATTTACACAAATTGGATTGACTCTGAATTCTACAGCTTTATTCATTTTCTGTCGCAGTATCATGCGAGGGAGCAAAGCCTCATTTTTTTAACCAATTCTTGCCCTGTCAGTGCAAGATCTAATGCTAAATTTCCTGTGGATATGTAGGAATCCTGACATGGCAGATGGGTCTATCCTGTGTTGAATTATGGAACACATTGTAAAGTACATAGCTCCTTGATAGACCTTAATTACACCAGAGGAGGCAGCCTGTATGATTTAGGCTGAAAATTCGCTCCAAACGAATTTTCAGGCTCCAAAAATTATCAAACACCCTTTAATGCCACCACAGAAGATGATGCACTCAGGTGACATGCACAAAGAGGAAAATAAACATAAAATTTTGGGGTGGAAAACAAGGACCATGAATGTCATGGATGAGTTCCTTTTTGATGGCATGGTGGGGTTCCTCACCTGTTCCCTGGGATCCACGGTGAGTTGATTTCAGCAGGAGGAATGCTGCTGCAAACCTTTCCTCTCTTCCCTCTCACCCCTCTCTCTTTGTTCTCCCTCTCATGCAGAGACAGAAGATCCTCAGCAGGTAAAAGTGGGGTTTTTTTCTACAGCCACTGTCACTTTGTTCCTCCTCTTCCAGGTGGTGTTTGCAAGACCAGAACATTCCTAAAGCAACTCAATTTATCTGTGCTCGCTCCCACATCCATCACTGCGGTTGAGGGCTCAGGAAATGAAGGATTTGGGGTCACCGCTCCAGATCCTGGCCCTGTAACAACCCTGGCATCTCCTGTCCTCCTCCTGGGCAAGCCCAGCACCCGGGCCCGTGCTCCCCTCGCCTCTCCTGGCCGTGTTCCTCCAGGCCAGTGTGCTTTGGCTGCCTCTCTCCGAGCTCTCGGGTTCTCAACCCGGAGTTATTTCAGGCAGCGCTGCTCGGTTTCTCTTCCAAGGGCTTATGAAACGCTCTTCTGGGACTCTTCACCTGACTCATTGTTTCCTCTGCCACCCCACGCTGGGAAGCACCGCCTGCCGATGACTTCTTTGGGAAGCTCCTGAGGAGAGGAGAGCAAGAGGCGCCAGGCAGAATCGTTAACCCCCGGGTTTATCTGCAAGGGCTCAGAAAAGTGGGGATTTTTCTGCTTTTTCTTTCCTTCTCAGCAGTTGCCCAGCTGTGGCTCTTTCTCTCTGGGAGGAGGTTTGTTGTCACTGAGCTGACACCCCAACACACATTTGGGTCACCTCTCAGGCCAGGCCCAAGGGCTGAAATAGGGACCACTCGGTCCTTAGGACACGCCAGAATTGCTGAATGCCGTTTAACCACACCCATCATCAAAGGCCCGAGCGCTCCCATTGCATCCGCTCAGCTACAAACCACAGAGCTCCTTTGTTTCAGTCAATGGCAAACAGTCGGACATGGAAGCCACCCACCTTCAAAGCCCTTCTGTCTGTCTGTCTGTCTGTCTGTCTGTCTGTTTGTTTGTTTGCCATCGTGCTCGGGTGGGCTTTTCCCACCACCTTCCCGCTCCATGTGTCGGAGCGACCCCTCGTAAATGTGAACACTCTTCTCATTTCTCCTCTTTGCCCTGCAATTTCTTGCCTTTCA
>NW_026623616.1:341264-344340 GCF_030028575.1 Malurus melanocephalus
CTCTCTGATCCCCCATTGCTGTCCTGCTAACACTTGGACAATTCCACAGCCTTGCCCCTGCAAACCAGTGGCAGGGCAGTGGGGACAGGAACACCAGGGCAGGGACAGGGAACAAAGAATCCACAGCCTCCAGAGTGGAGGAGGAATGTYTGGACTGAAGCCACTCAAATCAGATGATGAAGGAGAAAAACTTTTTCTAAGGGAGGGCGGGGGTGAATCTCCCTAATCTTTCATTTCCTGGGCTTTTTTGTTTTGTGCTATTTTATTTTTTCTCTTGTTTTTAATCTTGTGTGTTTTCAATTTCAATCTCTCTTTCACTCTTTCTCTCCTTTTTTTTGAATATATGTATTTGCATCAGTGCCACAAGAAGCAGCAGAGATCTCTAGCAGAGTAAACTGTTCAGTACAGCAGCCTGACAGCTCAGGACATCAASAGATGGGAAATACCACTTTGCTTTGAATATTCTAACCTTAGTTCCCAAAATCTGGGCTGCAGTTTAAAAAAAGGTAGCATACATTCAAAATGAGAGTATTGCATTATCAGTCAGAATTTTGACCTCTACTCCTGCTGCAATTTGAGACAGCAGCATTTTTGTCCATGGCTTAATGGTGGGGCATTTAGTGCTAATGATTTAATTGCAGGCACAAAAATGATGATCAGGCAGGCACTGATCAAGGGGCATAAAAATTGCATCTGAAAACAATGTGGGACCAGGTTTTAGTTTTGGTTTGTTTGTTTTTTTGGTTTTTTTTTTTTTTCCCAAAATATGGAAGAACTAGGAACAAAAAATTTGAAGAATAAAGCATGCACCCAATTGAGAGCTTCTGCCTCCCATACTTCTGGAAATGTATCAGTGAGTATCGTAATTTCATTACTGGGTGAAGGCAACAGGACTTTCTGGTACAACACCCCCAAAAAGCCAGAACTGACCATCAAAAAACAACAAATCCTGCACTGGGATGCCAAGATCAGCCCCTGCAAAGGGMTGTTTGCACACCACAGTGATATTATTGGTCTCCAAAGGCAGCAGCAGCCAAAGGAGCCAGGCTGTGTGCATGACAGTGTGCAAACTTATGGAAAAATGCTCTGATTGCCCCAAATGCTTCTCAGGCCAGGCACCAAGCACCTTACATTGGAGCAGACTACAATCGATATCAAGCGTAAGTCATAGCACACTTTTATTTCCTTCCGTTTCCTAACCACTTATCTGACTGCCCTTTGGCCAGTATTCAATTAGGGGCTTAATTAGTTGTTAACAGTACCTAAGTTAGGACATATTAAAAAAAAAGGAAAATAAAAAACCACCCAGCTCCTTTAGTGCTGTGCTTTCCAATTGAGAAGCAGGATGAGGGCCATGGATGGGCAGCTCTCCCTCATCCCTTCTGCTGACTCCTCAGCTCAAACCATGCCATTTACAGGTGCCCAGCTCTCCCAGTTCCCCAAATGGCCTTGCTCTGCAGAAGCTTGCAAAGCAGAGAGAAGATTATAAATCACCAKTGCCCTGGACTATTCAGATCCCCAYTGCAGTTCTGTGGCACAAGTGRAGCCACAAAAAGAGACCAAACCAGGCAGGAACWTAAGCCCAAGCACATGGCAGCTTCCCATCAGATGAGGATGCTCCCAATCCTCCTATTCCTGTGTCACYTGCTCAAACTCTCTCTTCTCCCATCCTCTATGCCCCAGTTTGACAGTGCAAGTAAACCCTGACCTGCACCACACCAGTTTATTAAGCTCCTTCCCACTAAAAATAAAAAAAAAATCTGTTTTCTTCAACTGTGGCACAACCCTGTCTGTGTCAGGTGGTGCCCTAATACAGATGTGACAGATACAGCCTCTCTTTCTGCATTTTTCACATTTGTATTTCCAAAACAGTCTGGCCACCTGCAACACCTACCATTTWATCAGACACCGTGAAAAGGTACATTACAGACACACACTATTTTTCTCTTCTGAGAACTTTGCTTTTTTTTTTCTTTCTTGTTCTGTTGCTCTTCTTTGATGAAATAAAGGCATCCAGAACAGAAGTGCAGGTCTGCTCTTTGTGCTTGAACACAGACAAACAGCAACGTTGCCATGGATTTTTTTAAACTCCAAATAAAAAATAAACAAACATATCTTGGCAGTGTTTGGAATAGAAGCTAGTGAATAATTCACAATGAATAATTGATTTGTTGAATTTAGCTTGGTGGTTTTTTGTTTTTTTTTTGTTCTGCCAGTGGAATGTGCACTACCAGATGGTGAGTTCAATAAATGTATTTGTTTTTCTAATTTATTTGATGGATTCCCCCCCACCCAGTCTTCCCTCCGCCTCTAAGGTGAAGTCTGAAATTCCAGATGGTTTGACTAGTGGCCAGATAAGTCACAATGTATTGTTTCAGCCTCCTYTTTAGAAAGGTGGCAAGAATGATAACGGGAGTGGAAAAATGCATGCGGGAAACAAAAATAAAAGGAGGGGGGAAGTTTGTATCAAAGAGAAGACAAATAAGAGGAGGTGTGATAAAGTCTATGAAACAGTGAATATTATGGAGAATGGAGGTGAAGAACTAGTTTTTTTTCTTTATAATGCAAGAAAAAATGAGCAGTTAATGAAGCTGAAAGGTGGTGATTACAAATTTACCAGCTTTTTTTTTTTTTTTTAACAGAACACTGAACGTAGGCAAGAGAACTCATTGGCAAATTACATTAAAGCCAAGAGTTCAGCACAGTGGAGCAAAGAATTGCATATTTACATAGARAACCAAAACATCAAAATATAAACTACCAGTGCTGATGACATGGACTATATTACCTTAGGGAATAAACTRATCATTATTATTGATAAATATGTGATATTGTCCACCAACTACAGTGCTTCCCTTACTTCTCAATTGAAAATCTGCTGCTGCTTATTCTGATAAGTCAAATCAGAGCTCAGGGGACTTCAAGACTGATTCTCTTTGACAATTGCTAAGGTTGGTCAAATGAACAAATCCTTCTATGTTGAATATTCTCTGTGGAATTTCTATGATTCAGTTTCTGTGAATATTTCCACAGTGCTGAACTTCATTTTCTTTTCTTTCTTTTTTTTTTTTTTTCT
>NW_026623616.1:344354-353122 GCF_030028575.1 Malurus melanocephalus
TTTTTTTTTTTTTTTTTTTTTTTCTCATACAATTAAACTGGCCAACTGTGTGCAGAGGGGTGATGTTAAAGTGGAATTAAGTGTAGCCAAAGCATAGTCACTGACAAATTTGATCTGATGTTCATAAAAGTACAGTTTACATTATTTACCAGCAAGTGCTACGTGCCAGGAGAAAGCAGTTAGCATTTTGCACAGGGTGAAATCTCATTAATTACATCAATATTCATAGTAGATCGTGTTCTTTGACTTCAGAAAGAGCTCCTTTGAGGGGATAAAACTTGATCCTGCAAATGTTTATACAGGAGAGTCTGTGGTACACAGCCCAAATCCACAGTAAGACATCAGCACCTGATGATCTGAAAGTGAGAGTTGTTTAGGAACAGAAAGTGAATTAAAGACAAATTGAAGAATTTATGCTAACTGCAAAAAAAAAAGGCAAACCACAACAAAGCAGCAGTAGCAGAAAAAGGTACATGATAGTTTGAAGATGTGTTTGTTCAYTTACAAGCGTGAATCTGATCCATTTAAAGTTCATGGAAACTTCCCTTCTACTATGAATGAACACAGCATCATGTTTGAATTCTTCCCAAAAGAAAATCTTATCCCATCATGWACCAAAAGTATCTCAAGTATCATGCTGGAATTTGCCTTAAGTCTGTAAAGAAGCGGCTGAAGTGAACCACATTATTCATCTCCACGAGTTCACAAATCACTGTTTTCAATGAGGCAGTATCAAGGCCTCCATAAACCTCTGCTGTCCTTCTGCTCTGCTTCTGCTGACTCAAACTTCTCTACCTGTTCTCCTATGGGAGCTCCATTCACTCACATTTTCTATATCTCCTTCATRTTAGAGCACAGAAATACAGGCTTATAAAATATATATATTTCTTTTATTTTTATTTTTTTTTTACCTCAGCAGTTTCTGTGTAAACTGAGAGTGATCTAATGGGCATGCAGTGTACAAACAGARTGGAGGGGGGAGATGGGGATATTGTTATATAGGGTCCATCAATCCCACCAAACACTATTTGCTCCAAACCCTGCTTCTCAGTGGCCTGYAAACAAGCTTGCTGTCTTCTCCCCTGAGGTCCTGCAGCATTCCTCCACTGCTGTCTTGATTTCATTCTCGTTTCYTCCTCCAGTTTGTAAAAACTAACACCGCAGACCTGGCTGTGTGTGAAGGCACCAAAGATGGGACTGATTTAGTGGAGATTTATTCCCTGCTGTTTTATGTGCCTCGAGCTCACACTTTAACTGCCTCTCACAATGAGATCCTCACAAAAAAATCCCAAACCTGGGCTGTTCCAAGGGCTCTGGTTGGCTCCACTCCAGGGGCAGTGCATCCAGGAATCCCCATATGAGAATTCAGGGGCTGCTTCCCATTGTGCTGAGCCACTCTGTGCCACTTCCCTTCCAGAACCTGGAAATGCACTACACCTCCATGCCTGTTAGAATTGTTGCCAAAGAAAAGGGTTAGATGGAGGAAAGATGTGCACACAGRCTCCTCCTGCAAAGCTCACAGAGGAGCCAGCCAGGGGCACTCAGCACAAACCAGCCCTCCTAAGCACCAGACCTGCATTTGAGCAGATGAGCCAAAGACAATCTGCATTAAACTCTCTCCTCGGGGAGATCTGAGCTCCAACAAATGCCTGGCTCACAGATGACATGAGTTTTCTTGGCTCAGTCATCTGGAAGGGTGCTGCTACAGGGCAGAATTAGGAAGGACAGCCAGAGCCGTGCATCTTGAGTCTGGAAATAAGAGACTGCTCCTCCTAGCTCCAGACAGGCCAAGAAGGTCAAGGCATCAAGACCCTTGTTGTCCCTGCTCCTTSGAGCTGATATCACTCACATGAGCTGGCAGACCACTCTGCTCAGTTCCCACAGCAGTTTTACATGTCAAGTCCTAAGAAAAAGCGGTTTGTGTGCTCTGCTGTCATCCCCCCCCAGGTCCCCAAAGCACTCTGGCTGCCTTGGACAAAAATTAAATAAATAAGAGATGCACAGAAGAGAAGCCCTTCAAAGACAGGCACGCAAGAAGCTGAGTTGTCAGGGGACTCCGTGTGCTGATGYCCTCTCTCTCTTTCCCCTCCACCCTCCTTTATTTTCTCTCAGCCAGCAAGGATGGTGTGGCAGGACTGGAAAGAAACCTGGCAAGGTCATGCTGTTTGATTTCAGTGCCAGTTCCAATTACATCCTGGCTTTTATAACCAAATCAAAAAACCAAAAGGCTAAGAAGAAAAAATAGAAGGGTGGGAGAGAGACAGGAGAGGCAGCAGCATCCAGCTGCAGGCTGGGAAATGACATTTCAATTTGTCAATTGATCCTTTCCCCTGTGCCCCCTTTATTTTTTTTTTTTTTTCCTTTTCTCATTTTACCCTGTAAATTAATTAGCCTGTTTATCGGGTGGAAAGGCTGCAAAGGGGGCAGCCCAGATATGGGCTGGGCTGGAAAAAAACCCTTATTTCTGCTTGGATATGGGCACCAAAGATGTGGCCACAAAGCAGCAACAGCCAGGTGGTAGAAACATCTTCATRYGTTGAATTCTTAGGTTTCAGGYTGTCCCAGGGAGATCACAGATGCAYTTTGCAGAGCACCTATGCACATGAAAAGTAAATAGCTACCTTTCTTCATCAGCTTAGACTTTTGTCCAAGCTTAGGAAATAACGACTATAAAGGCATTCTGCTAAATGAAAAGCTGAATTCAAAGGTGCTGGAATACCTTTTGCTGCATTTTTTTCCCCCTCTCCACATGTTACATTATTAGACTTTGGGATTGGAAGCGAAAGGAAATAATTGAAAGGAAGGATCTCACAGAATTCCATAAGGGGCAGAAATGAGACACATCACAACAYCCAGAATTGTGACAATAACTGTCAGCGTATTTTTGAAGACACATTAAAGCTTCAGAAAGTAAAGTAGCTCCTCACTCTCATTGCTAGGGATGAGACTTAGCATGGGATCAGATTACCCAAATGTGCCACCTTCCTCCTTTTCCCTGACATATCTGCTCCCAGCCATCATGACAGCTGGGTTTCTGAATTAAATGAGTATCAGATCCAACCCAAACCTCTGTATCAGATCCAACCCAAACCTCTGTATCAGACCTCCCAGCCAGTGCAGTGCCAGCTGCAACATGGAAGAAGTGAAATGCCTTGAAATATTCTCAAGATCTTTTCAATCTCTGGAAAATTCTGCCATGATTCAAAAATGCAGGTACTGCTGTGAAAAGGAAGCTACATTGTCCATCTTGAATCTTTGATTTCTGGCCTGTTGTGGCTGAGTTCCTCCAGAGCTGAGGATGACTGCAAAACTGAGAACTCTCAGGATTTCCTACCATTTGTCTGCAGCCCAGGAAATTTCACGATGACAGACTTCTTCTCAGGGTTTCCTCAAATTCTAATTATCACAAGCCATGGGTGTTTTCCTCCTCCAAAGTCTCTAGGGGAGCACTGTCCTGCCATCACCCTGCTAAGCACCACAGGATCTCTGCAGCACTGACGTACCTCYAGCACAATGAACACTAATTGTCTCCTCTCACACCCTAATGAGAAAGAACATCCTCAAATGAGACACCTGGGGAGCTAGACAAAATAAGTAATGTGATTTAAAAGCAAAACAAGGGGCTAAGAACAGAGTGGATGCAAGTGAASACAACTCTGCTGAAGTCTAGACAGTTTTCTCGGGCATACATTCAGCTCCATACATTTTCAGGTATTCAGTATTCAAGCATCCTTCTCCCAATCTTCTCTTCTTTTTATCCATCCATATCTATGCAAATCTCATTTCTTCAATCCAGCTCACCACAATAAGTATCTCTCACACACACATAAAGCCTAAATTTTATCAAGCATTTTATTTACTTCTGTCCCAGCGGAGAGGAGAAAAAATGGTGAGATACAGAAAAAGAGAGCGGAGATTACCGCTGCCTCTTTTTTTTTTTTCCATAATTGGCAGGCACTAAGACATTTCCATTATCAACACAAACAAACAAATAAACAAAAAAAAATGCACAGCAGATCAACCCAGCAGCAGCAGCAGCAGCTCCAGGTGTGGACTCCAGGTGACAATACTGGCTATGGGCAGTGGTGTTTCTGAATGCAGCTGGCAGAATGCAGCCCGCAGACTCAGCAGAAATRGAGGCAGAAACCATCATTATCCACTCAGATCCTAACAGGGGGCCAGGCCCTCACTGTGCTGTGCTGGGTATGCACATYGAGTTAAAGAAAGACCCCAAAGAACTCATCCACAGCATGCAAGGAAGTACAAAACTGGCAGGGAGAGGAGGAGGGAGGGAGGGAAGGCAGAGTGCCTGCCAGCTGTCTCACTGTGCTTCAGTGTTTGCTCTGCTGGGAAGCAGGAGAGGGGCAGGTTGGGACGAGGGACTGTGAAGGAGCTGTATTGTGGCCTGAGGAAGAAGCACAGACAGCAAAAAAAAAAAAAAAAAAAAAAAAAAAAAAAAAAAAAAAAAAAAACCAGCAAAAAAAAAAAAAAAAAAAAAAAAAAACCACCTCAACTGCATTTGAAATAGTCCACACATATTTCGTGATTCTGTATTCACAGCGTGGCTGGATACTGCATCTCTCCTGCTGGTCATAGTCAGGCGATGGGGATCTGTGAACCCTCTCTTTCCTCACWCTGCAGCGATGGAAGGGATGTTGTTGCTTACCCTCCTCCACCCCACACAGCCAAAAGCTGAGCTCTGGGAGTACTAACTTATGGGGACCCGTCCCTGCTGCTACTTAACTCTCCTGCAGGGATTTTTTTTCCCCCAAAAAAGCACAATACAAAACACCCTGCTTCCTTCACTCTTCATTAAACACTCTGGTGACGCCCAAGACAAGCAGTGTTTAAAACCTCTCCAGTGGAAATGATGCCAGCACAGCCCAGGTTAAAGATCCCCATTGGGATCAGCAGCTCATGTGTGTCCAGCACACCAGGGCCCCCTCACAAAGCTGCAGTTTTCCCCACCCTAAACTGTGCTCCCAGCCCTAACAAAAATGCCACAACTGCACTGCACAGCCAGGTTTGTCACACAGATACTCAGCCCCAGGGACACTGCTGAGACGAGCTCAGGAAGGTTGTTATCCACATGCTGTAACCATGTGTAAGAGACCGTACAGAAGACCCTTGACTGTCTCACGATCGACATGGACTGAGACTGAACACCCCAAAAAAAACCCCAAGGGGAAGAAAGGGGGACTTTTGCTCAAAGGAGTCCGAGCCAGATCAAGGTGGGATGACTTTCCCACCAGCTCCTAGGCTGGAAGGTACAATGTGTAAGCTACGGATGGTCGCGCCGTTCCTGACGTGAAGACGGAGATTGGTATGATCCCATGCTGAAAACAGTAGACATTATTTCCCCACTGCTTGGCCAGTTTTTTCCATACTTCGCAACCCCCCTGGCCTGCTGCCACATGCTTTCAAAAAGACTACAAAAGGTCTCTCTTAAAAATACCCCGATGGGATCCCCCCAATGGACTGCTGGTGAACCCATGGAATCCGGACCTCGAAGGACTCGTCCAAGCCGTTTGGTAGCTATAAACCCACTCTCTTTCTCTCCCTCTCTCACTTTCTCTCTCACCCTCTTCTATCGCAAAAATCCAATAAAATTGTTCATGATTTTGAATATATACTTGCCCCTCGTTTCTTTTGCACTCTGAGATTCTGATAACGAACCMTCACGACTCCCGCTTGGGTTAAGCRGATCGTGACGCCACGGGAAAGCAAGGCAGGAGCCATCCCTTCCTCATGTTTCATCCCAGTTACTCCCCCCAGACCGTGCCACCCCACGCAGCCATTCCATTACTCATTTTCCCAGGAGTGCAATGCAGATTATGGTGTTCCCAGCCTCAGCCTGGGCTACGATCCTTTTGGATCTGCAATTTGTAAGAGTGATGTGCACGGCAATCTCTCTCCTCTTTCTTGCAACCCAAGTTTTGTATCCAATCCTGGAGTCATCCACTGCTTTGAGAACATATGATGTGCTCCAAAGCTATCCCAAAGTAAGATGGCATTCGTAAGCAATTCTCAATAAAATTTAATGTTAACGATTTTTTATTTTTGACTTGATCAAAACCCAACACATACTTACACATTTTTTCCTTTAAAAACTCTCACCAAAGATGTGAAATCCTGCTCATTCCTTCAGACCAAAAAGAGGTTGTTTAGCATGAAAAGATGTCTCTCCACCTCTGCACACACACCCCATTTCACTGTGAACTTCTGTGTTTAATGCCAAAACATAGCTTGCTAAAGGTCARAGAAAAGTGACAAAAAAACCTGCAACCAAATAAACACTCAAAATAAGGAGATGAACATTCTGACATACATTTGCTCAGAATGTACCTCTCATTCTGTGGACATGATTATACACCTGAGTCCTGCTACATCTTTCGAAGACAAGGACAGAAAAGCTGTAAGAGGAATGTTTTTCCTCTTCTTGCACCACAACATCAGTGAATTAAAGGATGTTCCTGGCCCAAGACATCTGATCTCACTGAGACACTTTCAACTTTYTTTGTTGTCTCAGGGGACTCACTTGAATGGCTTTTTAGCATTCAGAAGACATCAACAGGAGGTGTCTTGTCTGAGGACCCACTGGACTTTGATCTTCTCTGTGTATCAATCCTCCAGTTTTTCAGTTCCTTCCTTCTCTTTCTCAGCTTCCCAGGGAGAGGTAAAAAAAACAAGAGGAACTGCACTTCCCCCTGGAGCTGAATCCTGACACCTATTCCTCAAAAGATTTCCCCTCTCTTTTGGATGGGGAAGAAAAGGAGATTTTATCACAGAATATGCTGAATTGGAAGGGACCCACAAGGATCATAAGAGTCCAACTCTGCCCTGCATCGGATAACCCCCAAGAATCACACCAATGTGCCTGAGAGTATTGTCCAAACACTTCTTGAACTCTGTCARGCTTGGTGTTGTGACCAAGAAATCTTGGATTTCCAGGATTTTGGAAATCTTGTTCCAGTCCATTCTTTCATGTCCTGTCACTGCTCACCTCAGAGGGGGGATCAGTGTCTACTCCTCCTCTTCCCCTCATGAAGATGATGTAGACTGCATTGAGGTCTCCCCCCAGTCTCTTCTCCTCTTTCAGGTGCTTTTCAATACCTCCCAAAGTAATCTTTTCCATAATTTTATCAGGCACTGAAGTGAGACTAACAGGTCTGTAGTTCCTGGGATCCTTTTTTTTTTGCCCTTCTTGAAAATTGGGGCAATGTTCACCAACCTCCAGCTAGCCAGGATCCCTCTGGATTCAGAAAACTGCTCAAAAATCATTGAGAGAGGCTTTTTGATGACACCAGGAGCTCTTTGAGGATTCTTGGGTGAATTCCATCAAGCCCCATAGATTTGTAGAGATCCAGCTGGAGCAGCAGATCCYGCATGATTCACTCACATTTACTTGGATCCTTGTTGATCCTTTTGGAGTCACTCAGTCTGCAGAGACAGAATTCTAATAGGATCTACATTATCCAAACTAATGACAAAGCCATTTCCATTTACAGTCATTTCTTCACTTGTGAGTACTGCCAACTTACACCCATTAATGCAAATGGAGAATGAAGGGAAAATAGTTGTACACGTGTCTAAACTGCATCTCTGGATGTGACAGAAGCAGCACAGACCAAAGACTACAGGATTATTGTATGATGCACTGAATCATTAAAAATTTTCTATTGTTTAGATGAATTTAAAAATCTTTTGAGGTTTCTCTCAGACCAKCAATAACAAACCTACCTAACTACACTGACAAACATCAACAAGACACCTCAGCCCTTCCATTTTTGCAATAAAAGGGAGTTTTCCTCTTTTTTTCTTTCTTCATAATTAAATTTTTGTCTTCTCTTATTACCCTGGGCTGTTGCTTTGTGTCTAAAGCAGTTCTGTTCTGGACCACAGAAACAATAAAAGAATATTAACTCCATGCCCATGCCAGGCCTCTGAACTGACAGAGCTCTGCTAATAAATGGTAAAAAAAAAAAAAAATGTACCAAGATCAGCCAGCTTTTACTTCAGACTTCAAGAGAGTCCAGATCATTATAAATGGGGTGGAGAAGGAAAAACAGGTCAGAGCATAGCAGCAGCTTACCTGTTGACTGGAAACCTCAAAGCACTTTCTGGTACTAATGAATGAGTCTTTTGAGCTCCTTCTGAGATAAATTAGCACTGTTTATTGTTCCAGAAGGGATGAGGAAACTGAGGCATTTGAGAGGGATGCAATTCATGCACAGCCTGACCATGGTACAGTGCAATACCTGAGCCACAGGCCATCCTGTTCCCCTAAAATGGACTTTTAAATGGAAACAAACAAACAAAAAAAAAAACTACTCCCAACTAATGCAGGCCAACACCACACACAGGCTGTGAAGCAATTAATCTCTGTGTATGATCAGAGCCTCCAGGAAACAGATACATGGGGTGGAGAATTGAAGGGAAGAAAAACGAAATCCCACACAAAACTCTGAGGGTCCAGCTCGTCTGCAGGTCCATGGCTAAATTTTCTCTCAGTCCATTGGTCATTGAATGGAAACCACATACTACTTCACCTCTGGAATTATGAAAGCATTCCCTTCCTCAGCTTGTTTCAGCTTCCAGACTTATTAGGGCCAAGGGAATGTGAGGGATCTTTCGAGGACAAATGTTAATAAAAGGGTGACCAAGTTTGTTTTACAGCTCTTGGAGCACTTTCTGCTCTAAGAATAAAAAACTACCCTTCCAATTGGTTGATTTGACCCTTTTCAGAAGCATTATTCTAAAGGAAGAAA
>NW_026623616.1:353595-411299 GCF_030028575.1 Malurus melanocephalus
CAGAGCTGTGTGCATGTTCCAGACATGTGCTCTGAATGTGAGCATGCACCCTGCCTGGGTGAGGGGTGTGCAGGGGTGTGCAGGGGTGTGCAGGTGTGTGCAGGTGTCAGAAGGTGTGTGCAGGTGTGTGAAGGTGTGTGCAGATGTTTGCAGGTGTGTGCAGGTGTTTTCAGGTGTGTGAAGGTGTTTTCAGGTGTGTGAAGGTGTGTTCAGGTGTGTGCAGGTGTGTGAAGGTCTGTGAAGGTGTGTGCAGATGTTTGCAGGTGTGTGCAGGTGTTTTCAGGTGTGTCAAGGTGTGTACAGGTGTGTGCAGGTGTGTGCAGGTGTGTTCATGTGTGTGCAGGTGTTTTCAGGTGTTTTCAGATGTGTACAGGTGTGTGCAGGATTTTGCAGTTGTGTGCATGTGTGTGAAGGAGTGTGCAGGTGTGTGAATGTGTGTGCATGTGTGTGCAGATGTTTGCATGTGTGTGAAGGTGTGTTCAGGTGTGTACACACGTGTGCAGGTGTGTACAGGTATGTGCAGGTGTGTGCAGGTGTTTGCAGGTGTGTGAAGGTGTGTGCAGATGTGTAAAGGTGTGTGCAGGTGTTTTCAGATATTTGCACATGTGTGCAGGTGTTTGCAGGTGTGTGCAGGTGTGTGCCTGTGTGTGCAGGTGTGTGAAGATATGTGCAGGTTTAGGTAGGTGTGTGAAGGTGTGTTCAGGTGTGTGCACATGTGTGCAGGTGTTTGCAGGTGTTTTCAGATGTTTTCAGGTGTGTGCATGTGTGTGAAGGTGTGTGTAGGTGTGTACACATGTGTGCAGGTGTGTTCAGGTGTGTTCAGGTGTGTGCAGGTGTGTGCAGGTGTGTGCAGGTGTGTTCAGGTGTGTGCAGGTGTTTTCAGATGTGTGCAGGCGTGTGCAGGTGTGTGAAGGATTTTGCAGGTGTGTGCAGGTGTGCAAAGGTGTATGAAGGTGTTTGCAGGTGTGTGAAGATGTGTGCAGGTTTAGGAAGGTGTATTCAGGTATGTGCACATGTGTGCAGGTATTTGCAGATGTGTGCAGATGTTTTCAGGTGTGTACAGGTGTGTGCCTGTGTGTGCAGATGTTTTCAGGTGTGTGCAGATGTGTGCACATGTTCTGGACTCCAAAGTTCTGCCTTCTCTGTGTACATACGTGCCCTGTGAGTGCCTCAATTCTGCAGGATTTGCTAAGCCACGCTGTCGTTCTTCTCTCAGCTGACCACAGTGACAACCAAAACACACCTTCCACTCCACTCCACTCCTGCCCCACTCTAAAGGGTTTATCCTTTCTTCTGCTACAAACACTGTCAGAGCTGCCATTTTATGCAACAGAGTGTCCTGTACCACACAAAGATATCCCCTACCCTCCACACACCAAATCCAACCGCCCCTCAAACAGCACCAGCCCAGACTTAACCTCAACCTCAGACTTAAGCCCTGCTTAATTCCCTTCTAAGTCCCAGTAACAGACATTGTCCTGGGTATGTCTATGGACAGTAGCCGCTGCTCTTCATGCCCTCAGGCACTTGGGTAGAGTTTTCCAGTGCTGCCTGGGGGAGAACAGCACTGGAAAAATAACAGAAGAGCCTGCCCTGGGTCATGCTGAGCAAAGATGCTGTTAGCAAGAAACTGCCATAAGCTGTTGCTAGATGACTCTGCTTCACGGGAGGACTTGACATCCCCCATATTCCCATGTGGATCATCTCCCTAAGGAAATCATCTCACCTTAAGGAGAGCCACAGACTCYCTTTGTCATGACTWGAAAGATGAAGCTCCTGCCAAGRGAAGCAGCCAGGAAACCTCTCTCAGATTATCAGCTCAGGTAGAAGAAGAGTGGTACAAGCAACCTGAGCTTTGATATGGTGGTATGAAATACAACCCTGAGGCAGGCAAAATATTCAAACTGCAACAGAAAACATTAAAAAGTAGTTTCTGATGTGCAACTCTCGCCTTTTGTTTTCTTTCTTTTGTACCCCCTGCACTATTCCAAATCAGGTTGACTCTAAGATGTCACAGCAGTTGTTAAACAGAACTGGGATCAGGGGAAATACCTCCCACTCCCAGTCATCCTATCAGTAAATCCTATCAAGTCCATCCTCTCTAACACAACACAAAGCAAAGATCAGCATTCACTATAGACAAAAAGATGTGCTCCTATGCAGACAAACAGTCTCTTGCAACACACTCTGTTTAGTTTATGTGGCAAGGTTGAGAGAAAAGAGAGATGGCAGAAGTGGCTTTTGTGAGAAGACACCCTCAGGAGCTGCTCTCATGTTGGACTGAGCCTGGCTTAGCTGGCTCCAAAATGCCATTCCAGACCTGTCATTGTCCAAAGCTGAGATGGATCACTACCAGTGATGTTGGTAGTGCCTCTGTGATAATATAAATAAGAAAGAAAAAAAAAAAAAAAAAAAAAAAAAAAGAGACAAAGTGTTATGGACAGACTGCGACACATATTCCCTGTTCCTCTGTGATGAGCACGTGGGGGAGGAAGAAGAGTTGGCAGTGAAATTGAGCCTGAGAAGAAGGGAGGGGTGGGGGACATGTTTTTAGTTTCATTCTAATTTCTCACGATCCTACTCTGTTATTAATTGGCAACAAATTAAATTAATTTTCTCAAGTCTAGTCTGTTTTTCCAGTGACAGTAATTAGCAAGTCATCTTCYCCTGTCCTGCTGAGGAGGAGTGATGGGCGTGCAGCAACCAGCCAAGGTCAGCTCATCCCCACCCCAAAATAAATAATTCCAAGGGAAAAAACAGAGGGAAGCATGTTTAAGCAACTGTTTTTTATGCTGCAGGTGAGGCACACAGTATTCCAGTTGTGTGTAGCTGTTCTGGCCAGTCCTGGGGGCATGGCTACAGAAAGGACAAAGAACCAGATTCCAGGATGATKAATATAATTATTCTAGGGACTTCAGATAGAAGAGGTGGCATACTGCACTTCTGAAGAACCAAATCTTTGCTTCTCAGACAAACAAACAATAATAGATCATATTGTAATCAAATAAAAATAGTACAAATAATAATTTGTGCTTCAACCAAAGTCTGGGATGCAAAGASACACCTTCTTTTGCCCAGGACACAGAGTGAGCCCCTGGCTGGGACTCCCTTTCCAGAGGCATTCCCAGGCCTGAAGTGTCATCAGCAAAAAAGAGTGATCGGATTTCTTGGCAGCACAAACTGCCATGGGCTCATGAGCCAYTTCCTTCCCTAGGACGTGATGCCATGGACGGCTCTGCTCGTGCTGCCTGCCAGTTCCTGCCGTCATCCCCACTCCTCCGTACRGCCCCCTCCTCCCTCTGCTGCTCATTCCTTTGCTCAACGAGGCTGGCATTTAAGAAACACTTATTCCAATC
This sequence comes from Malurus melanocephalus, assembly GCF_030028575.1. NCBI lineage: Eukaryota > Metazoa > Chordata > Aves > Passeriformes > Maluridae > Malurus > Malurus melanocephalus. Next base: position 356,952 of record NW_026623616.1, read on the forward strand.
CATTTCTACCCTTGTACAGCAATTGGGTGTCATTTAGTTTGATTTAGCCAATTTAGTCCTATGAATTAATTGGTTAATAAGCCATCTGTATGCATCAGGTGACAGAGTGGCGCTCTCACACACAGACACAGACAAGCTACTCACTTGTCCTTGTTTAATAACAGGCTGCAGGGAGTAGGAGAGATGTGAGGGGTAAAATAATTCCCTTGGGGAAGTGCCACAGAGGGATGTGGCCATCACTGCACCGACCTTGACCTCTGAGGGGGGAGAACTGCCTGTCCAGGGTAATTCAGAAATAACCTACACCGTAGCTGGAGAGGAGTGCCAGCTGCAGAACAGCCMTGAGAACCATGGGTATGCTGCACATTGTAGGCTGGGGTTTTTAAAACAGCCAGGGAAAGAGGTTTAGTTCATTCTTACCAGACAGTAGGAAATTCTCAGCTGAATTCCCAAACAGCTGAACTTTGTATGTGTGTAGGAGGGGGAGAGGGGTGGGAAGTAGGGGAATAGGAGGAGAGTGAGGTCTAAAGCATTTGATTTAGGTATGCTCTTTAATTACGAGAAAAATGTCTCATCTATTTTCATTTCTTTTTAAATGCCAGGRAAAAAGCACCCCTCGCAGGCCCCAACCATTTCACTGTTATATACAACCCCCCAAGCTATTCAACAAACAACAATACAGCAAACCAAAATCAAATCCAGCAACATATCCCAACCCACACAACAGAAAAACATCAACTGCTCAGACAGAAAAACAACACTCCCTCCCCTGGCTGCCCATCCATCTCAGGCAGCCCTGGGTGCCCCAGCAAGCAGACAAGTTTCTCTGTAAACCCTGAAGATTGACAGAGGATTTTCAGAGTGAGGGGAACTGAATTACAGGACTATGGGACCCTTGGGGAAAAGTCCTGCCAGCAGCTCCCTCTCTTTTATGCCCTAAGAGTTATCCTCCATCTCAGCCACTGCAACTGCAGCTACATTATGTGGGGAAGGGGTCCCTTGCTGGTGTGGGAAGCTCCCAAATGATTTGGCACAGTAAATGCCACACTGGGGCCAGAATCTACAAAGCCCCAACCAATTGGCAGCACTTTGGTCCGACATGCTGGGCAAAGCATTCCCATTAAAGCATTATTATATCACAGGTTTGTGTACTGAGAGATTTCCAGATGAAGGTGCAGGATGCTGTAGGGATGCATGGTCCAGCCGTCCTAGAACAAACAGAGGGCACCAGGGAGAGAAAATGGGGTTTATCCTGTGCTGTGTGGTGTAGACAAGCAATGCACCCACAAGGCTCGCCTTGCTCCCGGCATTTTTTCCATTTTCTGGGAGAGAAATGAGCATGCTGCAGACTCTGAGAGAAAGAGAGACACAGAGTGAGCAGCGGGGACGTCGCTCCGAGGAGAAAGTGCTTTCCCCCTCCCTCCCTAAGGAAAATGCAATTAYAGTGGAGTTGGCTTTAAACGTATCCCATTAACTCAACAGGAAGAGTAACATCCTGTGTGTGCTTAAGTGAGATGCTGGCAGGAGAACTGAAGTGGGCTGAAACAGCCCCTTCCAGAGAGGAAAGGTGAGAGCGTGCCCTGCCAGCCCACACACAGCAGGATGGGCACAGCCTTTTCACTGCCTTTATGGGGAGCCCTGGAATGCCTCACTGGGGGTTAATTCCCCAAAAAAAAACTCATTCCGTTGCTCTCACTAGCATGTGAGCGTGTGTTTTTTTTCCTGGATGCCCTGGCTAAGCCACCTCTGCTCCATCAGCAGCAGGAATGCCTGTGTAATCAATGAATGAACACACCAACCCGTCCATAACAAACATTTCAACTTGATCGGTGACCACAAAACAAAACCAGAATGTCCCAGCCTGAACTGAGCAAGCGGTGATGCAGCTTTACAGCTTATTTAATGGCCACGTGGAGCACATGGATCCCACTGCCTCGCCTCCTTGGTGTAGGCAGCTCACACGAAAAAGGCAGTTACATCATACTTTCACAAGAAGTCTGATTTTTGCCAATTGCTAAGGACTCCAAGCCCAAAATGTGTAAAATTACTTAGGAGATTAAAGGGTCAGAAGGGTTTTTTTTGTTTTTTTTTCTTTCCTAGAAATGCCTCACCAAACTGAGCTCTTTAACATTAAGAGAGGCACCTACGCTGCTTGGGAGGACTTGGAAATCTCAGCAGCTGCCTCATGGCAGCTCCCAGCACTGAAACACCTTTGAATTTGGGTGGCATGCTGTTACCCAAATAACATTAGTCACAGAACCTGTGCTTCTCTCCCTGCAAACCTCACACATCCAGATGGAGCTGCACAAACASTGGTACCAGCAGAACAAAGGGCAAGAGGGCAGCAAGAAAAAACACAACTGGAGATGTGGGTGGGGCAGRACAGAGCTGTAATCCCTAGGATACTGCCCAGGGAGAATGGCACATGTTATGGGATGCAGAGGAAATGCATTTGGGGATTGTACAGGACTTACGGGATATTTTGAGGAAAGACCAAAGAAAGAAAAAGAAAGGACCCAAGTGGTTTGTGGAGGAGAAAGTACAGCAAAATGGTGGGATCAAGGGATAGAAGGGACCAGTTGTGTGTCAATAGATCACTGGTCAGTGCACTCATCTGGCCATGCCCTGTGCCTGATGAGCACAGTCTGTCCTGCCTTCTCACTAAACTCCGCTTTTATTTCCAGGGTGAGATAACTGCTCTGTGTGTAGGCACCACAAAGCTGGAAAACTAGTGACTGAGGAGCCTAGCAAGCATGTCTCTCTTTGGGAAATAGAAAACTGGAGTAGCTGTCTGCTGGAAGGAGCAGAGAGACAAACTGTCCATGGGGACARCGGCTGGAGACTCCAGCCTAACTGAGCTCCCTTCCTCCTGCCTCTTGCTGTCTCCATCCTCCACATCCTTTCCAGCCTGGGAACCATCTCTCTTAGTTTCCTCCTCTCTTGCCCTCTTTTTTTAATCCTCCTGACAAAACCTTAAACAGTTTAAAAGCATCCCCAACAAGGACGAGTGAACGCAAATGTCTTAGCAAATGTGTATTTGAGCTCCACATGCTCCCAGGGATGGCGTAGAAATAAAAACCAATTAGAGAACGCTCAGCAGTTACAGTGAGAGGGAGTGGTACAATCTTACCACGACTAATAGGGTTTTTAATAATAGATAGGTCTCTCTGTGCARTGCTGGAGAGGGGAAGCCAAAGTGGTTTCGGTTACATTGCATCTTCCTGCCCAGTGAATTTGTGTGGAGATTAATATTCTGTGAAAATGGGGATTAACTCACCCTCCATGCTTACTGCTTGGAGTAGTAGGAGATCCCTGCAGGGTCAGGTCTTGGCTCCCTATGATGGTGCAGAGTGGAGGAATCCCTTGGAGAAACATGCTGGGCTCATTCCTGCACATCCTCACGAGAGGACACTGAATCCTACAGGTACCAACTTTTGAGCAGCTTGGTAATGAAAAAACCTGGAAAAGCACATGCTTKTGCTGCCTTGCTCTCTCTCACATCCCAGGAGAAGTCCAAAACCCAAGTTGCAATGACAGCTGAAGCGAGGCGGAAGAAAGCCCCACGCAGCAGCAGAAGCCACGTGTGCCTGAAGTGGGTCAGTATCATGGGCAGGGTGCCACAAAGCCCCCTGCTTGCATCCCCTCCYGCTGCCTTCTGTTTACAAACCTTCACTTCATGCCTCCTTGCTCAAAACACAAACAAAAGCCATGGAGGGCATTTTCCTGTTGCCGTGGAAACRGTTATTATAATCTCAAACATACTTAATGCATCACTCTTCCCCCTTCAGTACCTTGCAACAGCTTGGTGTTTGATGGGAAGGCTACACTGTGAGAGGAGGAAAAGGGCAGGAAAAAGAGCCCTGACAGCTYCACGTCCTGCACTCAAGACTCTGCACCTCTCTGGTTGCCCATAATCTCCCTTCCATACGCACAAAGATTCTTTCTTTCTTTTCTTCTCTTTTCTCCTCTCTTGTTTTTCTWTTCTTTGGAGTGCCACATAATTTACATTTATGAAAGAATTTTCCTGGGGGTGCAGAGATAGTTCAAATTGTCTGTGATCAGATCAACCTTGTGCATAATACATTTGTATGAAAATAAACTCCCTGGGGCCCACACTCGTGGCTGAAAGTCTCTGTAATGAAGTATTTTACTCTAATTTAGTTAAAGATGATGGAGATAGGAATGAGTGCATGCCTGCGTGCATATAAAGGAGAGGAAAGCAGACAGGATACTATACACACACAAAAGCCAATAATTATGAGAYTGCATGCTGGCTGGGAACACTACTGAAGTACCTCGTTATTACATGAACTTCTCAACTTGAAAATCAGTCCTGCCCGATGGAATTATTGCAGACAACATCTGGACAGCCTGCTAGTCCTCAGAAAGTCCTCAGAAAAGCAATCTTCTATCCCAYACCACTTGTTAAAATGTCATTCCCATTCCACACCCAGAGCTAGCCAAGACCACACCRGGATAATGACTTTCTCTGCTCCCCATTCTGAACTAAATGCGAAAGCAGACATCACTCCTCTGCAACACCAGTCTTGTTTTACACCCTCTGCTCAATTTGATTCAGAAGGATGTCTTCCCCAGAGGACTCCTTCCTACACCTCCAGCCTCAGCTGAGAAATCTGGCACCCAGRTTCCTGGCTACTCCTGTGTGATCCCTCTGGTTTGGTGAGGCACTTAAACCTGGAAATGTGAAACTCTTCCTGGCAAAACCTTGCAGCAACGGTGACAATTCCACACAAGGTTTCAATTAACTGGTATTTTCTGAGGATAACAATTTTGCCTGCACACAAAAATACAAAAGAACTGACTCTTAGCAAAGCTTAAATTTTTTCAATGATCCTTGGGTCAAGTCAAGCACAAGTGCAGACAATTAAGTTCTGGTACACTCTACCACTGACTTCCTGTGATGCCTCACATAAACCTCTGTTCCTTTTTTTTTTTTTCTTTACCTATTCCACGCAGGACAAACTTGCCTCCTGCTCAACAGAAAACCATGAGATTTCATAGATCAGTCTGCCAGGATTCCAGCCACAGACTGAGAATACCAAGGGACATCCTTGGATGCATTAAGCATGGTGAGTGTAGGAAAGGGATACCAATTGCCACTGCTAATTCTAAAGGATCATGTCCTCCAAGCTTCTTTACTCCATCATTGCAGAACCTAGCTCTTTCCCATYTTTGAGGGATATGAGSAAAATRCAAATAAAAGCTACCAAAGGCTAGRAGAGGTGAAGATGTGGAGATASAGARTWCTARAAGTTCCTGATAAGGTGTGTGGGAAATGGCATGATTCAAGGTGCACCAGGAGAACCTGTCTGCAGAAGACAGACAGCATTCCTAGCCAGGATTTGTTGTAACTGTATATTTTCCCAATAGCTTTTTTGAGAGGATCTGCTTTGGATATTGCCAGTGCTGTGCAGGAGTCTCACATGTTTAGATCACAATGACTACCCCATTTTTTTTTTTTCCAAAAGCTATGTCACATGGGAAGAAAAGAAAAAAAACCCACTTTCTAGGATGTGGATGCAGAGTCATATGTACTATTGAAAATATGAGTTTTACCTGAATATTTTTTTTCTTTCTATTTCTATATCCTGGGGAAAAAAAAAAAAAATTGCTCTTCTTCCTAGATAGGCATGGAAAAAATGCAGATGTCCCAGTGAAGACTTGATTTTCCACCCAGTAAAAGATGTGATCAGCTCTTTTGAAACTACCAAAATACACCTTGGAAATGAAGGCAGAGGACTAAATCCATTCCTGGCAAGAAGAAGGTGCAACTCCCTTTGAAGCAAGAGAAATCAGAGCTGCTGAATTTGTCCTAGGGAGATAAATACTAATAACCAGTCCTTCCCAGAGGACAATCTGATAACACTGAAGTTGACACCCACAAACGTCAGGCAGGATATATTTCCTCCTGTGTGCCAGTATCTAAGCTTATCACCCTATTTACTTCTTCTCTCCCAAGTCATTTTCCAGGGTCAAAGGCTATCGTGGGGCTCTAATTAGAATGCCATCGTAATGAGCTGACACTTAAATCAGCCTGCCAGTGGCTAAAGAAAATTAACCTTAGAGTCAAATGAGCTCCAGGCTGGGAGTTCATGTCACGAGGGGGCAATAAACACATGCAGAGCTGGTGTGCACGTGGAGAGATAGAGCCTTGCATTCCTTCCAACCAGGAGATCTACACTGGGCAAATCTCCTATTCTAGTTGTTTCTGGTGCACAAATAAAAGAAAAGAGTCTCTRCTGAGCTTTGTACTCTGTGCTTGCWGTGTCAACAGGGAGAGGCCAGGTGGGACAGAAACTTCTTTGGGCTCTTTGAGAAAAGATTTGACTTGAGCTCATACACACCTACAAACGTGTCACATGTGATAAACCATGTTGGTGGCTATGAATGACTTTGTCATTATGACCGTGATGATTACATCATTATTATGCAAGGGCCTGGCTGCAAATAAGGGCAGGTGCTTCACTCAGCTCAGGCCCTGTGAAGCTCAGGGAACAAATAAACAGCACGAGGATATCCCTTGCTGGTTAATAAATAGGAAGAGCATTCACAGGGATGAATACACACATGGGAATAACCTCACCCTTAATCTTACACTTTCTCTTTGCCACCAGTGCCCCTGCAACTGTACTGCCCCTTCCTACATGCATTTTGCACCTGTTTCTCCCTGCACCATCTTTTGGCATCACTCACAAAAATGCAGTACTGCCAGTGAGTTTTCAGTCTGTTCTGCACAGTCAATGAGGTTTTTTTTCATCCCAGTGAACCCAGATATTGCCTTTAGCACCATTTTTCTTTACATCCTGAAGACACCCAGTAGCATAGAGAACAAATCCAGTGTGTGTTACTCACAGGTACCAGTGAATCCATAAAGACTTAGTGCCCTCCTTAGAGCTGAACTGCCAGTGCTATAATTTTCCACGACATCTCTTTTATGTCACTGCACTTGACAAATACCTTGTGCCTCTCCACAGGTATTTAGAAAATCCTGCCAATGCAGGCATAGAGAACACACAAATGGATGTAACATCTCCATCTATTCAAGACAGAGCTGAGCAGCAAAACCAAGAGATTTTGCTAACCAAATCTGGCCACAGAGCTGCTCTCATACAGCAGATTCAGCCCTATCTTCTTTGCCACAAGAGGACATATTTTCCTTTCACTGAGATCAATACACCTCAGAGAACAATTTCAATAATCCTCAAATCATTCTCAGTGTGTTTTCAGTACAACCATAATTGACCTTTCTCTCAAGAGGAAGTATCCAGTTGAGAAATCTGGGAGAAGACCCTACACTTACTACGTCATAATATTTAAAACTAGATCAACTTTGCTAGAGTCAATGCAGCAATAACAAATTTATAAAAAGGAYATTAACAGTAGAATTTGCTGCAGGACCATCTTTTAAAAGGAAAGCTGAASACCCCTTCTTTCACAAAAGTATCCCCCTTCTTATACAAAAGTGTGAAACACTTTCTCTGTTGCCAATGACACCTTCAACCAACTGATCCTGAAAGACTTTCCAACACCTCTGTTAATTCTTCTCCAGTTACAGCCTTTGTTTACTTTCAGGATTTGACTGCACTACAAAGGTCGACTTGCTTCCTTCTTAAGAACAAAGAAGGTCCAGTGGGCTCAGTGTTATAGTTTCCAAATTAAAGTGMTAGGAATTTAAACAGTCAAACCCATCTTCCACCTCCTGTAARGTCCACTCACACGTTTTCATGCCAGAAGACAAAAAACATCAGAGTAGAATAGTTATGGGCATTTTTAAACTTATTTGCACAAGGGTACTTTCAAAATTGTATATTGTTTTAGTTTATGTTAAACTATAATATTGTTATTTTGAAAGCATTCCTAAATTGCATGACTTGGACACATATCATTCATTTTGTGATACCTGCTTAAATGGTCATGTCCCATGAGGCTTCAAGAAAATGTCAGGTTTTTGTTTTGTTTTTTTTTTAAATATTATTAACCCCTGGAAGGGTTACAATAAAAATCATGACATTATAACCTTTGCCTTGACCCAAATGTCTTGAACATAGAGTCAGGTAACAACAAGGACAGGTATCTGGAAAATCTTCCTGGGGGACATAACTGGGGATGACAGTGCTGGTTGTTTCTAAGGTACATGGTAATTTTTAAGTCAGTCTCAAGTTTTGGGGCAGCAAGACAACTTGTATTAAGAAGGGTCATCTCTGGATACCAGCTTTGAAAGTAATCTGAAGGCCTTTTTTTCCCTTGTGGTTCTCACCAAATGTAATGTATGGATCCAACAGATGGTGTGATCTCTTCCTCCCTCTCTCCCCTCAAGTCGAAAAGTAAAATAGTAAATATCACTGTAAGCACTTATTGCACAAATAAACCATTGCAGTACAAGAAAGAGGAGCTTCAGACACTTCAAAATTCAGGCACTTCAAAATAAACAAGGCATAAGAAAAGACAGGTCGTCATTCAAGTTATAGTTCCACACAGAAAAATGGCATCTCTTTGTCCTCTTTCAGAAAAGAAACAGTTTGCCCCTGAGGTTATTATTCCCAAATCAACCTCAGGCTACTGGAACATCACTGACATTTTCTTTAAGGAGTTTTTAATTAAAGTAACATAAAGTATGCCATGTTCAGTATTTGTCAGGCATTAGGAAAGGCTACTAAWATTACCACTGAGGGGCCTATTAAATATCATCATATGCTCCCAGAGTAACCAATTACAGACACTGTGAAAGGTTCACACTCACTCATGCTGAAAAACCCTCTAACTTCTTTTTTCTTTATTTACTTGCATCAAATAACCAAATGTTAATAACATGCTATTCAGCAKCTGTCCAATGGACAGGCATTGCCCCACTCTTCCCAATGGCACAGGACTGGCATTTTGGAGCTGAGGAGCAAACCTGACAAGGTTTCTGGCTTTTTTTTTTTTTTTGTTTGTTTGTTTTTGTTTATCCATCTTCCTTCTATCCCTGATTTTTCCTGTTTGCATCACTTGGACATTTGGGCAGAGGCCATGGAATACACTGGAGATTGGAATCCTCTCAGCAATCCAAATTCAAAAGCGTGAGGGACTTAGAAAATTGCAACCTTTGAGAAAACCCCAGCCTTCCTGATCTGCATTTTCACAGCATCTCAGAGAGCAGAATGATGCTGGGTGGCTGCTGTAACTAATACTGAAAACTACTTGGAATATTTTTTTTTTCTGTAGGGGATGGTATAAGAACAAAACCAATGATTGTGGTTTGTTGGGTASACAGGGTGGGAACAAGACCTGTGCTACATTTATCACGGACCTTTTCTTCAGAGCAAAAGGAAGTAACCTGCTGCCAGATCCATGCCTTCTGCCACATCACAGAGTAACCCAGTGGCATACTTTAGGCTTGCTAACTGCAAGGTCACACAGACTGGCCAGAGCAACCCAGAGAGCACTCAAAATTCAACAGAGATATTCTCAGACACCAGTGGTTGTTTTCCCCACCTTTCCATCTCCCAGAGCAAGCTCCAGCGTGCTGCTCACCAGTGCAGCCCAGGTGAGAGGGCTGACCATGAGGAGCACAGCCCAAGTGCTGATTCAGTCCAAGCAGGACCTTCCAGCAGGAATCTGGAGCAATCACAGTGAATGATGTTGCTGCTYGCCTTATGCATGAGGTAGAGCAGCCTCCCCAATGACCTTTACAGTGCCTAGGAGGAGGGCAAGCATTTCAGCACCTGTGCCATTCTGCAAATTTGGTCTTCCCCTCAAGGATACAAAAAATTAGGTCAGAGGCTTTTTTTTCCTCCCCTTCCATTCCTGCAAAGCACATTAGAGCTCAAATCCTCAAGACAAAGCATTATTATTATTATTGTTGTTATTTTTTTTATGGTGGTAAAAAAATATTAATGTTACAAATAGCTGCCATTAGCATAAGCAGAGCTGCATATTAATATGCACATGGGTGTCTCTGCTGTCAGGAAGCAGAGAGGCCCCAGAGGCCCTGCTTTCACTGGGGAAAATGATGATGGCATTAACTCTAATGATAACGATAAGGAAGCTGCCATAAATGCTATGACAATTTCTTTTGTATTCCTGTTCAGGCAAGGACTTCTTCCTTATTCCCCAGTGTCCCTAAAAGGATGCTGTTTGAACAAATGGCAGCTCAACTGATTTATTTAATTTCACCACAGCTTTAAGGTTTTCTTAAAAGTTTCAGCTCTTTGGGTCATGTGAGTAAGGAACTAATTTAAGCCTTTCAGATAAATTCCTAATAGCCAAGATTCTGGMGAACTGGCAACTAAATAAAAGGAATCCCACGTTCATTTATGGGTTTTGAAACCTTGTGAAGCTTGAGACTTTTTGGACTAAGGAAACTATTWTATCAAAGGACAGCAGGAACGATCAAAGAAAAAATAAAAGGGATTAAAAAATAACCAGTAAATAAAGCTGCCTCTGATGTAATATTGCTGTCATGGTTTTACTTGGTCCAAAGGGACATGCTGGTCCAGCTGAGAGGGCTCGGCTGCTCGTCTTAGAAAACACACACTGGACTGAGGAAAGAGATGCAGAGGGGAGATSTGGGTTCTTAGAGCCCATGTGTCGAGAGTCTGTCACACCCTGCTGTGGCTCTTCCAGCTTTGGAACAAACCTGAGATTCCTGTTTTTCTCTAGGAAAGCAGAAATTGCTATTCCCAGCTTGATGCTGAGGCATCAGTTATGCAGCAGGACTCGGCTKCAACAAATGCAAAAGCATTTCTTTGCCAAACTCTGCATCTGAACATGGACAGAAGGTGATTCTCTCTGGCTCTGTAGCTTCTGAACTAATTACACAGCTTTGTGACGATGTCGCTGCRCAGGGTGTCTCTGCCCTGGAATCGYCTGTCATGGCTACAATGTGCAACAGGGATCTGAATATATTAAAGTGTCAGRGAGGTGGGGATTCTAGGTTTTGGTCTGTCAGCTTCTGCTCTGAAAACCCTATTGAGTTCAGCTAATATACTACACTATCYGCTTTTCAGTTTTCACGTTTGTTCACGTGATGAACATCCCGAAGCTCATCCGAGGGAAATGTCAGCAGTAATATTCTTTGCAGCAGACTCAATCCAAAGGGATCCCTACAGAAGACTGCTTCAGGTAAGATGGCCAGATGAAAATTCTTKATACAGAGACAAGTCCAAAGCTTGGCATGCACAGGTCAGTAACACAGGTATTAGAGAAAGACATCTTCCTCCACCCACATGGCCTCCAGGACACAGGGAATAGGCACAAGACCCACAATCTGTCTCTCACCAGATAATRCACAGCAAAAAGAACCAACTTTGCAGTACAAAAGAGCTGTATTGAAGCTGCAAAACTGGTGGACTCAAGATAGAAAACATCAGGGTAATACAACATAGGAACTCTATTTTTTCTTCTGTTCCTTACTCTCTCTGACTTAGTTGAGTGGTTCAAGTTTTTATCTCAAACTCAGTCCCCAAGTAGCTTCTCAAACCCTTATTATTTCATCTGGTCTGCTCAGAAAAATGTTTTCTCATCCATTTTCTTGTTTTGAAACCAAACCTGTCATCCAACAGAATCCCTCTGCAGAGACAGCAGGAATATCCCAGCACGAATGCTAAGTAATGATGACCATGCTTGGGAAATGCCACATTAYCATAAACCTCCAGTTTTGTACATATCTAGCACAAAGAAAGTTCTTATTTTGCTAGCTAAACCCAGGAAGACTGTGCAGGCAATCTGGAAAGCTTCTCTCAATAACCAGGAGCACAACATGGARATTGTTGTGCAGAAGCACATACACACCCTGTAGAAATGATGTAAATTAAAATCAGTTATTCAATACTGTCGCCTACTGTGAAAAGCTAAAAGAATTAACTAATATATGAAGTCTTAACTAATACATGAAGTCTATTTGATATCGCTGTATGACTAGAATTTGTATGTATACACAAAAGTCTGTCGTTCACTTGTACTTGAATTTCCAAACATGTTATTTGCTGGTCTCCCACACCAGCATTATGTGGTCTACCACATAATGCTTGTGGGTTTMAAAAGAGGAGGAGCAACCTGAATCATCTACTGTTTGTGTGATGCTGGAAGCCAAATACACAAACCCAAAGCTATTCCCTGCAGAGCTGTATGGGCTCAGTGCTTRTAACAAGGCATATGGTATAGATGCAGCTGTAAGGTACTTGAGAAGCCAAACAATGAACTACAGCTTGCTGCRTGCTGTCCATACAGACATAAATCTCGGTTTCAAACGTTGTCATAAGGAATGTGGGTGCCAAGTGGAAGTAAGAGTGATAAAAATAAATTTTCAGAAGTASTTTGTCAGGCTGGGGTCATGCACCACAAGAACTAGTGTGTCTGAAAGGGGAATCAGCCTGGCAGGCACGTTTGCTACAGCCTGCTGTTCCCACACAACTTGCACTGCAGCTGCACAGGGGCACTGCAATCACCACAAAGACAGAAACTGCACAAGTGCCTGTTCCAAGACCAGCACGTCCTTCTGGCACCCAAGCTAAAGAGAGAATGCATGGGTAATGCTCAATGATCTCATTAGAAACCCGCCTGGGGATGAGGAATGGCAACAAATAAAGATTAGATATGCTTTTGACTGCAGATGACGTTCCATTATCCCAGACCACGACAACCATGATGCTGTAAGCATCCCAACACAGGTAATAACTCGCKGACAGAGGTAAAAAACAATGCAGGTAAACCATCCCAATCACTGGATCACACAGTYGCATCTCTTTTTCCAACATTTTGTCTAGCAACGACTTACAAACAAACAGGAGAGCCAGGAAGGTTGGACACCCCTCACCATGGCCTTTGAGCCAAGGAACACATCACCTTCTCAGTCCAAAAAGCCACTGTCAACTGGTACTCTATGCATAGGAAAATCAAAGCTTCACTTACCTAGAAGACAAAAAGAGAGAGAAAATGTGGTTAGTGGATGTCCCTGAAACATACAGATGCTGCTTATCTTTATTTCCCAGGTGATTCCCACATCCTGGCACCTTGTTAGGAGATTCCTGACATATTAAGAAACAGGAGTGATCTATGATAGCTCTCTCAGCACACGGCCACTCTCTCTCTTCCCTGCTGCAATGTGTCTGTGGTGCCATTTAATTTTATACAGATTATTCATCAAGAAAAGCACAACTGAGCAGGTGTTTTCATCAACATCTTGTTCTATCAAAAAAAAAAAAAAAAAAAAAAATATAAAAAAAAAAGTAAAAAAAAAAAAAAAAAAAAAAAAAAAAAAAAAAAAAAGAAAAACAGAAAGAGAGAAAGAAGCTCCGTAACAACATTAACCACACAGAAGGGCACAAATTATTCTGACTGTGAGCAGCAGGGTGCAGGTCTTGAAATGTACCAAGAGAAAGTGCAGCAGGCAAGGATCTCCTTGTTAAGGGAAGGATGGATTGAGTCAGTCTGCCTTTGGTCCTGCCTTATACCATCTGAACCACAGCTGCTATGAAAAGTCTTGGTAGTCTTGGTTTAGGCAAAGTAGGCTCTGCCATGGATGGAAGGAGGGAAAAGATGATCTTGAGGTCGGTGCCATCCCTKCATTTCAAGATTTTCATGAAAACAAAGCATCTTTGTATGGAATACAAGGACAAAAAACAAAGATGTGTCTCACAAAGAGCTATCACTTGAACAAGCCAGAGGAAGGGCTCTTGGGTAAGATGAGAGGAAGCCATACAAGCCTGAAGCAGTATCAAGCCTTTCTTTCATGGCAGTTTCATGAACATTYAGAGTGCAGCAAGGAAGTGTCACTTTCTTGAACACTGATTTATAGGCCYAGAGCCAAGACTAGAAATCCATCAACCAGGACTCAATCTTTGGAAGGAATAAATAACTAAATAAAGATTATTTATTTATTCTCAAGAGTTAACCTGCCCCTGAGAGGTAAATCAGATTTCCAGAGAAGAGGGAAAAGTGACTGTACCAAGGGTCAGGTCCTGAGAAAGAGCCTCTCTTCACCAACAAAGTCAAATCAGTATTTTCACATTTGGAAACTGTGTGTCACATTTTCCCCTGCTTGGTTCTACCAGTCCAGGATAGCACAGAGTGGTGCTTAAACATCCCACACAAGCTTCATCTACCACCATGGGCTGCATTATTGGAACTGTAATGGAATATAGCTGCTATTACAGAATTCCCTAGAGGAGATGCAGCCAGGCTTGCACACTATGGGGAAAGGAAGAATAGATTAATATACATTCATGGCACATTTGCAAAGAGATTACTTTGCTCATAGTGAGATTTGCACCTGTATAATTGTATCACTTTCAAATTAATCATAATCATACTCTCAACCAATATATAATCTACGGAGTAGGCCTCATCCTTGGACTCTCATAATCGGGATAAAAATAGCTGGCTCTGAATGCATCCAGATTTCTGCTGGTATGCAGGAGACAGTAAATCCCAGCTGACCCACTAAGMCATGGTATTTTGTTTCTGCAAAGCCCTGGCATGGCACATATYGTTGCGTAAGACCTGGTCTGTGCGACAGCAACACTGCAACATTTAGTGATATGTTCCCTTTGCAAAACATGACAAAAGTAGCACAAGCCTTACTTTTCTGAGGAAAATTTAAGCTCAAAGAGTGGTTAAGTGATTTGCCAGCAGCTACATCGTGCCTCTGTCACGTGGAGAGACATGGGACCTGTAACTCTTGGCTTCCCTGACGTGCACATTTAATTATTGGGTATCTCCACACAGGAACAGCGACCCAAAAGCAGAGAGCAACATCAGCCCAAAGCCTCCCCAGTGCCRTGTCTGCCCCTCCTCTGCCATCCCCTCCAAATGGCTCCCAGCGAAAGGCAGATTTCTTAATTGTGTTATTAGCTGAATTATTAATTGATATGAAAACAGCATTTTACTGGGCATAAAAAGTCATTGGGAAACGAGATAAAATGTTCTCGGCGCTGCCTGCCTCGGAGCAGAGCTGGAGCGAGGGCTCTGACAGCTTGATTATTATGCACATTAGTGCAATCTGGTGAGCTTCCAACACAGGGAGCACCGAGTCCCCCAGTACTGGATCCATCAGGCTGCATCCTCCTCCTTTTCTCTTTCTTCTCCCGGCACTGCCTGCTTTGCATTTATGTGGGAGACCTCAGGGGTAAGTTTTTTCTTTCTAATCCAGCTGTCATCACTGTAGAGGTACTAATTATAGCAGCAGTGGGCAAACAGTATTTTCCCTTCAGCCCTACACTGAGAAAGACACCCTTAGTGCCTCTTTCCCAAAACCTCCTGCACCCAAAAGGGAAGAGCTTGTTTTCCAAGACTSTCCTTGCTGGAAAGAAACTGCTTTCATTTCTCTGTCTCCAAGTCCAAAGAAATGTGGTTTGCATATATATATATATATATGTATATATATACCTTTTCCTACAAAATGTTCCAGTATTTCATGACAGACTACCTCTGCAGTGATGACAGCTGGATTAGAAAGAAAAAAACTTACCCCTGAGGTCTCCCACATAAATGCAAAGCAGAGACTGTGTGTATGTCTCAACACCTTTTCAGTCTTTCTTCAAAACTCTGTCATTGGATATGATACCACTCCAGATAGAGCTTTTTCCCTGATGCTGAGAGGGGACACATCCATGGATGCTCACCATGCTCCCTGGGTCATCCGTGCTCTGCCATCCCCAAGGCCTCACAGAGCTGCCTGGCAGATGGCATCAATTAATTTTGAACCTCTCTTAAACAGATGCAATGAGCATCCTCGTAGTAGGGGGTGATAAACCTTTGGCAGTCCCCTCCCCTACCTTTCTTTACCCACATCCCTAACACACAGCCAGAGGAGCCGGCAGACACCAGTGATCAATCCCGTCTCTTACATGCAAACCTTGTAATTTAGCAATAACTACTCAACCACCATTGACCTGCTAATTAATCCATGGATTTTTTGTTGTCCCTTTAATTGTTGGCCCCGCTATCTGAGTCACTTAGACTGCTCACTCTGCGCAGAGCCTAACCAACTAAATGCTACTTCAGCTCTGTGGTAATAAAACACTGAAATATATTGACTCCCTGCCAGCTTCTGCACTCGCTCTCTGCCTCTCTGCTTGCTGGCTGAGTGCTGGCGTGTGAAGGGAATATAGARAGGGGAAAGCATCAGCCATGAGAGATGAAGTTTGGGACACAGGTGAGAGAAAGCAATAATCACTCACCGGTGACAGGCCACCAAGGACAGCCTCTGATCCCTGCGACAGCCCTGCTCTGACAAACCCAAACACAACTCTCCTCCATCCCAAATGGACTTGATGGCTCTGAAAATTCACAGGCATGCTGGATCCTGCCTCCTTGCTGCCTTCCACCCCTTAAKGAGGAAATCCTTTTCCTCATGACTRTCACTGTCACAATCACTATATATGGGTTTGACACAAAAAGCCAGATGGTACCGTGGAGAGCCAGATCTGCATTTCCTTGCTAGCACTGTCCGAGGATCTCTGTGTAAATGTGGATGAATCACCACAAAGGCAGTTTTCTGAAGTGACTTGCATTGTTTGGTGCTTTGCACTGATTAAAAATTTTGGAGGGATGGAAATGGCAGTTTGAAAGCCTGACGTGGCAGGAGCTGCAGATGCTCAGTTGTTTGGCCTGCCTGGACAGTGACTGATTGCAAACCAGACCCTCCCAACAGACCCCTGATAACATTGGGTCACACTGATGATGGGGGTGGGACAGAAATGAAGGGACTGATGGGTGACAGTTTGGTGCTGAGAGCAGAAAACTARGAGGGGGTTAACCTGGTCAAGAAAATTATCCATTAAGAAGWATTCATTTTCATTTAGTTACAATCMAAATGGAAGTCCTGTCAGCAGCAGCTTATATTTACCCTCCCACATGGAAATAAAGTGGAAAGCAATAAGTGCTTACAGTTCCTGCCATAGCTCTCTGCCTTCACTTCCATTGCTGCTGATCTGTAATCCCAAACCATTCCCAGYACCCACCTTCTGTCCTGCTGCAGGCAGGCACACCACACAACTGCCCACCCTRGGAGCTCACAGGATCCCTCCAGATGAGCCCCTGAACTGGCCAGCAAGTGGTGGGAAAAACAGGCAGCAGAGACAAAAATATACCTTAGCAGGGACTGGTGAAGATGGAGCAACTCCACAAAGCCTCTGTGCCTTCCCCACATGGCATTGGCAAAATGAGCAGTGGTGCCCTTGAAGAGCGTGGTGTCAGCAAAGCTGGAAAGGCTCCAACGAGATGGGGTGGCASTGGCCCTGTCACAAAAACCCACCATGCCCCCTACACCAACAGTTTATTGACACTGTGACCCAAATTCAATAGCTCAAAAAGCATTCTGCTAGCACACCCGAGAGGCTGTAAGGAGGGGGCAATGGCAGGACAGAGGCACTTATTGTCACAGAAGGCTATTGGGAAAGCAGCCATATGGTGGCCCTATACTTCCTGATCCTAACACCGCTGTTTCCATGTAAACAGCAAGTGTTCCCAAGCYCCCTGCATCCCCCCATCCTTTTCTGTTTTTTCTCTGCAAAGAGCAATGCCAGAGCATGTTTGGGGTACAAAGACTGGCCAGAAAAAGGCCTCCCAGCAACAACAGGTCATGCTGGCAACTCCCAGGGGGTTTGGCAGCAGCATTTCCAAAAGTTTCCTTGAGGACTTCCTGGGATCTTTTTGTCCTGATCTGCCCTCTCTTTTTTAATACTGAAAATAATGTTTTTGAAATGCGGGTTATTTGGGGTAATTTATGATGTCTTTCACTGCCAAGAGAGTCTATTGGCAGTGAATCTCCTGCTGGTCAACACTTCAGGACTTTGAACAGAAAGGATTTTTTCTGTGTTTTCCCCAAACTGTATAAAGGGAGCACAGTTGTCTGGGAGGAAGCTGAGAATTACTTGTTTGAGTGCCGGCACACACTGGGTTTGGAGATGCTGCACAGTCCACGCAAAATATCTCACTGAAAGAATGTCATTTTGCTGAATACTTTTGTCACTGAATTGCTTGATCAAAGATACCAAAATTATTGGGGTCACCACAGGCATGAGAAGAAACATTTCTCTCAGTTACATCCTATCTAGTTCTTTTCTAGAGTAATTATCACAGAGAGAATAATTTCCATCTTTACAAAAAAATATGAATTACAAGCAGCCCAGCGTTTTTAGGCAGGATGGACCCTAACCTTGTGTTTTAGTGGAGAACTGTAAACTGGCTTCAGTTTRGAAACACTGTTTTACCATGTTCTTCCTGCAAAGCATATGGGAACAGCCCAGTGGCTGGAAGATCAAGAACTCAAGACTTCAAATCTTCTTGAAGAGAGTGTTTTCAGTCTGTGCTTACCAAGTCTCTTTGCCTGCCTTRTCCAAGACAGGAGGATGGAGCCCTTTGCACCTGATGGCTGCCTGAGAGCCTGACGCCAGCCCCAGGCAGGAAGGACTATAAGTATCATTTAAAAATTCTGCAAGAGGCTTCCCCTCTCTATTCAGACACATTCAGAAGTCAGGAGATGCTGTAATGCTGCATCTCCCTGCAATCCCCACATCCAAAACAAGCCCTTAACACCAAGGGACTCTGATTTATGTAAAGAGACTCCACACTCATGTTCTGCTGATTAAAGTGCTTCTTTAATGGAGTAGACCTCAATGGAGTGCTTTAATCCTGGTTGTAAAAGCGGACCTTTGTTTAAATTAAATCTCAGCTCTTCCCTCCACAAAGAGACAAAGGAACCTGAACCTATGTTAGTTCAACTGCAAGATCATTGTTCTGGGCAACAAATACACATCCAATGAGCTAAAGCATGGTGACTGTGCCATCTTATTTCCAAGTGAACACTCTCAGAAAGGAAGGTTGTTTGCATGTGGGATTTAAACTAAATGCAGCCCCGAACATCTTTCCAATATATCTTTGGGATTTGTCCTATAAATGTGCTGCCTCCTCTTTCACTCTGGAAGAGCATCTTCCTCTCATCACTGGACTGCTTTACAGGGCTCAGTAGCCMTTCACATTTACATTAAGTTTACCTTGGAAAAAGAAGAATTGTAGAGTAAAAGGAACAATAAATTGGTTCAGGACTGACACACAATGCTCAGCCTGATGTGTGATCTTCTATATTCCAACAGGTCAATTAAGGCTATTAAGAAAAATATCAGTGCTTGGGACATATGCAGGCAGTAACAGCATGTAAGGAAGMACCTTGTAAGGAGAGGGAGCACTCAGATGAGAGCTCAGAACGCTTTTACATCTGTGCTTGTTTCCCAGGAACTCTAACTAGGCATTTACATCCATCMGTAACATCCTACCTGGGTACCTTGCATGTGAATTTCTATTCACCAGCCTTCCTGTCAGGCAAGAATGACTGTGCTCATTTGAAACAGGAAAAAACAAAATTCAATGAATTCTTCAAAATCAAACTTGAAACCTCTAACAGAGATGAGGATCAAACACAGACTCTCCTAGTCTGGCATACAGTTTTTTGTACTGGAAAGCAGAACAAAAAAATTGGAGGTTTGTTTTTTTGTTTGTTTTTTTTTCTTTTTCTTTTTGAGTGAATCTCTACAGCCAACCTTAGGGAATTAGCTGGACTCTTCCCATCTCAACCAGACACAGACAACTGCCCTACCCTGTCCTCATACCTTGTAAAACCATAAAGTTCACATCATATATGTATCATCACATCACATTCTGTAACAGCACAATAGCACAACGATGTCACAGGAGCACTTCCCAAGCTTCCACCCCTCTGCCTGCAAGAGGGAGCTTTCAGCATGGCAGGGGGAATCTGACAAAGATCATTTCAGCAGAATGGATCTGCCTCATCTGAGCTACATCTCAGCCACCACTTCTGTTCAAGCCAGTCCCACCTTGCCCATGTCATATTGGCACCACAAGATCAGGATTAGTTTTGAAACTCCTGCCTCCTAAAGCAGCAGCAAGCTGCYAGCAGCCTTCCCAGCTATTTGACCATGCTCTTGCAGCACAGGAAAAAAAAAAAATCATCTCAATTGAAAGACTAGGGTATAGGAAGTAGAGTGGCATTTCCCAAGTGTCCTCCCCTCAACTCATCGTGGCAGGAGGAGGGAATGGTCATGTTCAGAAACAGACAGAATGACTGATTGCATCCATGCCACTGAAAGATGCTGATGAGAAAAACCCAGGCTCCTGCCTGTCATATTTTCAAAACCCCCAGATGCTGGCTCAGAGCCTTTCATGTCGCTTTCCTTAAGCCTCTGTTGAAGAGGAAGAGTGAAGATCTCGGAGACAGCATTTAGTGTCATAGACAGTTCGGCAAGAGACAATTTTTCACCCCGTTAAATCCCTCTGCAGAATATTATCTGCTGGTTTTCCCTCTTTTTTATGATTTTCTTATGATTATCTCCTGCTGCTTCTGTCCTCAGCAGCCAAATAAATAAATAGCAGTATAGCTGTCAGCAGCTTTAGCTGAGTAAGAAGGCCCTGCAGACAGCCTTGGTGGGCTGCACCCCTCCTTGCTTTCAGCACTGCTGCTCTCCTGGCAGATTCAGGATTTTGAGACCTAATGGCAGGAGGGGAGTGGGAAGGGGATAAGAGGGCTGACACTTGCTTCTKTGCCCACGTTTTTCTCTTGGGACACATCTCTGTCTCACCTGTAAAAGCTGATGATGATGATGACAATAATAATAACAGGAAGTTGATGGGGGAGAAGGGTTGTGAATATTTAACCTCCTCACCTGTGCTTGGAGCATGTTTTTATCATAATCCAAGAAAAAAAAAAAAAAAAAAAAAGGTATCAGAAAGGTGAAGGAACTTATATGAGGTCACAAAGCCAGTCTGTGGCAGAGGCAGGTGTACAACCCAGCCAGTCTGATAGCAAAGCACTGGTGTCTTCCCCATAAAATAATTCTGCCCTTTGGAAATAGAAATGTGCTTCTTTTCTCTTGTGCATGTATCCCTTCTACCTACCTTTGCTATTTTGTCTTTTCCTCTGCCTGGTTTATGTGTAAAACAGTTACACAGGTGTGCTGAGCACTTCCCACACAAAAGCAAAGACAAGTTGTCTACACAGGGGAACCTACAAGAGTGGTCACTGTTCACTCAGAGCATGGGAATTCCTTTGCAGACTCATTTTTCTACACTGCTCAGAGATTCTGGCACCTTTGGGACCATGTTTAATTAATCTCCTGTGACTCCAAAATCTTTTGCAAGTACTGATCCTGCCTTTTTTTCACGAGCTTGGTGCTCAGATGCCAGGCCTTTTCCTTCCATATATAGCTTTCTTCTTCTTCCTACTTAGACAAAGCTCTTCCTCTACTCCAGCTTCCATCTATGGTCTTACTCTTCATTGTCTTTTACTTCTTCTTTCTTTCAATATTAWCTTTTTCATTTTTGCTTTCTGAAAATTATTCTCTTTGCACCAATACAACCCGTTCCCTTTTATAAAAAGTATCTTTACATATCCTTCCTCAAACACCCTCCCCAGCCTCCACATCTATCTCTTCCCATGCCTCCTCTCCTTCCCAACWTGTTAGGTATTGATGGATCTTACCAAATAGAAATCTTTCTAGGGATACACTGTATATCAGTAACATGATTAATTTCTCACTGCACATATACCAAATTGACTTAATTTTAATAGAACTATTAGAAACTAATCCTCAGGGCAGTGCCAGCAGCTGCAACAAACCAAGGTTGGTTAGTTTTGGACAATGTGAGCTATTTTAAACCAGYAGTCACTTATTTGATTAACATCCACTTTTCAAGAAAAAAAAAAAAAATTCTCCCTATTTTTGCCACCTCATACAACACGTAAGATAAAAAAGCAGAAGAAGAGTCAGAGACCATGTTTTGGTATCTACTATTTCATGAACATGAAAAGGTCTCACACTTCCAGCTCTTCTCACAGTATTTTCTAGACTTCAAACTACAGTGCTGATGGGAACAAAAGCAAATCTATTTGCTTGGAGAAGAAGAAATTTCTTGCCCTTTTTTTATATAGATGGTGTGATTTCAGTGAGCAAAGAAGTGCCAACCCACTCCCAACTGTCACAGGAACTGGCTTTTTTTCTGACAACAGTTTGAGAACTCCAAGTTTTTAAACACATTAAAACAAGGGCTTTGTGCCTTATCYTGCTTTCTGATTGTGATCTCTTTCCTAGCACTGGAAAGAGCAAGGATTAAGTCAGTTCCTCTGCACCTATTTACACAAATTTTTAGGTGCTCCATCCACTTGATGCAATGTTTTTCAGCTACTCCTTTCCCTCTCTTACCGTACCCACCATACCCATGGTGAAGGTTTTTATTGAGCTTAGGTAAAAACTCAAGATRTGATTGTCAGAAGACAAAACTACCCCTCATGAAATTGGAGATCACAGTGCTTTCAAACTTTCTACACCTCATGCAACAGGTCAATGCAGCCCCTTCACAGCTGCTCTAAGTTGTGCCGGATGGACAGAACTGCTGCAATACAGACAACTGAATTTTGTGCAAATACCAAAATCCCAAGCTTAGGTTTGAAAATAAATTTTAACCCCCACCTTTTTTTTTTTGGTATTTACTTGGTTTTAAATGCTTTGATCTCCCTTATCTATTGCTAATAAAATTTATTAATATATATTGCAATAAGCACTGTCCTCAAACTGCAGGGCTAAGCTGATTTATACCCTGCTGCAGGAGCTGCCATCCTCCTAACCCTACAGAGTTCTCATCTATCTTTCCAAGCCCTCCACTGCTGCTTCTTCTGGCCCTATGAAACTCAGCTCTGCTCCTCCCACACTGACACCAGCAAGAAGCCAGTTCAGGACAGGGCCATTCACTTCTCCAAAACCTGGAGCAGAYACAAGCCAGAG
This sequence comes from Malurus melanocephalus, assembly GCF_030028575.1. NCBI lineage: Eukaryota > Metazoa > Chordata > Aves > Passeriformes > Maluridae > Malurus > Malurus melanocephalus. The sequence goes on from NW_026623616.1 coordinate 379,751, forward strand.
AGAAGACAGAAAGCAGACAAGTCAGGGAGGATGAACCTCCCTCTTTTTGTTGAGAACTTCTAGCTGCTTATTTTCCTCCCCTACTGAAAAAAAACATCTCCAATATTGCCATAACTCTTTGGGTGGATTCCATGGAGAAGTTTGTGGCTATTACCTGTGAAATTTCACCATCTCCAGGGAATCCTTATGGAGCTGGCTGGGAGAAGACCTTTCCTCAACAACCACAAAGCTCCTCAGGCAGCTCCCCTGCCAAAGCCTCAGGCTGCTGCTTGGGAATTCACCTGTCTCCAGAGAAAGCCCAAAGGCTCMAAGAGATGACTTGGAGAAGCCTGAGAGAGCTACAACACAAATAAAAAACTTCACCTAACTAACTAGGAAAATTGTGTTGCTGCTACCTGGAACTTTATTTGTCTGGAGAGAAAATCAAAACATTCTGACAGATGTATGAAAAAGCCCTGAAGAAAAAAAAAAAAAAAAAAAAACAGGAGAGCATGAGCTCAAACAACATCCTGCACTGCCTCCCCATACGGCAGCAAAGGCAAGGGCAGCCAAGTGGAGAGCTCTTTCCTCAGGGTATAACAAGCAGGAGCTGCTGGAGCCACAGATAGGCAGAAGTATTTTTGGCAGGGATTAAATCAAGAATGCACAGGAACAGCCTGGCTAGCTAGAGGAAATGCAGTCATAATGGATAGTTCAGGCTGCCATACACTCCACCCCAAGGACAATCAAACCAAAATGATGACTGCCATCTCAGTCTCAGGTCTGAGCAAACATGCCTTGGGATCCAAACCAAAAAGCAGATCCCCCTCATGGGAGTTCTGCAGCTTTTCCTCATCTCTTTCAGGGCTTTACAGCCTTTTGATTCTACTTCATGATGATGTCTCAGAGGCACCACCCTCATCCCCACCAAAAAAAAAAAAAAAAACAAACAAACAAACCTTAGGTAAGCAAGGGGATATGAAAAAGGGGCAATACAGGAACACTGCTACAGACATGGGGGCGCAGATTAGGAAGAAAGGGGTATCAAGGTTGCCAGACAGCACTACTGAGGATTCCCTGTTGTTATAAGGTCAGCCTCAAAGCTCACCCTTGCTGCTCTAAGCTACMGTTGGCCTTTGGCTGAAAAGAAGGACCCAATTTCAGAGCCTATTGGAGAAGACTGGTTGGCCTAAATCCTTGTGATATCCTGGGTCACAGACTGACAGGGGTGMTCTACAGAGTCAGGCCAGCCCACAAGGGTGTCTGGGCATCAGACAAGGCTGGGTGGGCAGCACAGGACCAGGGGGAGCAGGAGGGCAGCAGCCACTTCCAGGCTATTGAAACTCTGGCAGGCAAAGCCAGCACTGCAGGAGAGCAAATCATGGGGAAACACAGACAGAGCCCAGCCACTGGCTGTGCCATGAGAGCAGTGCTGCCATGAGCAGCAGAGCATGGTGAGAGCTCCAGGAACAGCAGCCAGCACCTAAATGAAAGTCCACCCACTGGCACAAAGCTGGGAGAGCTGGGGAGAAGCTCAGAAAGCAGAGGGGAACCATGCTCTTGGGTAAGCCAGGACACGTAGCAGAAAAGGCAGCTGCTTCATGCAACCTCTACTGTCCAGACCTTTTACACTCAGATATCCTTCTGGGATATCCTTCTGGGATATCCTTCTCAGATCTGCTGGGGCATGGGGTGGTTGGATAAAGGAAATGGAGAATAAACAGTGCTACCAATAAGTCGTTGTGCCCAATCCCATGTCAAGACAGAGCAATACTGCAGCCCTTGCTGCAGATGTTATACAAGGTACAAGGTAAAGGACAGTCAGTGAACTCCAGCAAGGTAGGAAAAGAATTTTTGAGCTGGAGCAAAGCTGCTGGCACTCTGGAGTAGAAGCAAAACCATCACTCCCTTTTCTGCAGCAATCATCAGGCTTGTATATTGTGTTTGAGCACTGCTATTTTTTTCTGTCCACATTTTCCAGTTACCAAGAAACTCATTTTGGGAAGCTGTTGTGCCAATCTGTGTTTCTTCTTACCCTGTTTCTGCCACGGATCAGCTCAGAAATGAGTTTTACCCCAGTGACCTCCAAGAAGCTTTCATGCTAAAAGAGTACAGCTGAGCACCTGTCACTACAGGAAAACCAGCACTGATGAAGAACTCGAGTGTGCCTTGTTCACATAATACCTTAACTGGCATCTGTGGAGGCATTGCAGGAGTGCACTGAGCAGCCTCCATCCCCAGTGCAGAAATACAACTGCCACACTCATGAAGCTACAGCTAGATGGGAATTGAGCTGTTCCCTTCCACTGCACTGTCAAAGGTAATTTACTCRCTGGCATTGTGTGATCAAGCAAAGGACGGGCAATAACATACATAGCAGCTTATCCCAGAGAATGGCAACTTCACCTYCTCAGCCTTTAACTAAGTCTGACTGCAACTTCAGACATGTACTTGTACCTCTGCTGCAATGTTTCCACCCCCTGTACCCATGGTGGGGAGGCAGAAAAAGTAGCAAAGGTCTTTGATTTAGACTGAAGAAATCAGCATGATGATGAAGGCAAAATCCCAAGACTTTCCTCTGGAAGAGTAAAAGCTGTTCAGAGCATCGCGGGAATTCACACCAAGAAGAAATAAAGGTGAGTTTTATACATTCCCATTATTGCTTGTACATTTTTGCAATAATGTTTATTGACATGTTTGAATGGAGCACAAGCTGTAGTTCAGTTCAACTGCCTGTGAAAATGGGACATTTGTCAAGAAACAAACCTTACAGATCTTAGCAGCTCTTCTCTTCCCTGTTATAAGTTGGGAAATACTAGAAAAGGTCAGAAGCACCAGGGGAAAGGTATCCACCAAGATGCCCAGGGTGCCTTGGCTAACAATCCCTGAGGTGCAGAGAGGCAAAGCTCAGCAGGTTAATGAGGAGCATCTTAACTGTGCATTGACACTCATGCACAGACTGAAAATATGCATGCACATCAATTACAGAATCCCTATGAGGCACAATAAAGTTAACCTTGCATGGCCAGAGAGATACACTACAAACCTGTCTCACTGAAGGAACTTGGCATGGCTTTAGCCAAGGTACCCTGTAAGAACTTGGCCATGACTTCCCTTGACATGCAGAAATGCCCTTGCTCCTCTTTTTCACCAAGCCCTATTCCGTGAGGTGAACAGCCTCTTCTAACTCCTCTGAATTTTAAAGACCCCTGAAGACATGCAGCACATTTAAAATTCATTAAATGCAGAAGACATTCTTTTCAGGAGTTACCATGTCAGAACTGAAWGCCCCAAATTTTGACAAGGCTTGGACTCGGCTCCAAGTCTGGTTTGCTACAGACACAAAAACAACAATCAAGTCTTCCTACACCAAAGCCTTTGAATCCCTGTGCTGAGCTTTAAACAGCTGATGCTTCCAAATGTACTGTGCTCTGTGATTCTGCTTCAGGCACACTTCACCTCTCATCACCTTATTTACACAAAAAAAACTCTTGGTGTGGTTCTTCTATTTCTAAAAAAGTATGGCTACCACATAGTTCACCCACTTTAGCCCCCTCTCTGTAGGCACCAGTCTCTCACCCTGTCCGAGCACCAGCTCTGCCAGTACTGCTCATTCCTGAGYGAAAATTATTCCAGTCATACATCCTCTCTGCATGTGGCACTTGTTACTGGACAAACCAGACCTAGCCCTGTGGTCCCCTCCCTCCCCATCCTGCAATGTCACTTTTCATTAAGCTTCATAAACCATTCAAGTGACAATTCTCTCTGCATTCATTGCTGCACCAGCCCAGGGAGTAGGAATGGCCTCTGGTTAACATCGCATCACTGCCGTGGCTTTGTTTTTGTGCATGTTGATCAGAAATTACCTGGCTTAGAGAAAGTAATTTAGTGATAAATGATTGCTCGTTCAGAGGTAGCTAGTTTCATCCATATCTGCCAGGTATTAATCTATTTGTCAATYCTTTCAGATCTTCTGCACTGATGAGCAGCTCCCAGCTCTGGAAAGTGAAGCCCCCTCTTCAAAGGGCAGAGAAGAGGGCAAAGAACTTATTTTACAGCTTKCCAGCTACATTTGCAAGGTGCTCTCAAAGCAAGGAGGACCAACKGGGAAGGATTAGTGAGGGCCAGGGTTCCAGCTCTGACCTTCAAAGGGGCTTTTGAACAGACCTCAAAAGCAGGAAGAGCACAGATTTAAGTCTCAAAAGTGCCTGGGAATGTCTGGATGAAACACTGAGTGGAAACATGCCAGCTCATGCAAAAAAAAAAAAAAAATTCAAAATTCTTCTACTGTTATCAGCTGTCACAGAATTTTCAACAGGAACATTCCCATAATGAAATTTCTAAACACAGAGGAGCTAACAGCTAAGTGAGTAGCTGGACTSCTCACCTAGAACATGCATCTCTCAAGATCAGGTTCCTCTTCTGAAACAGGAATTCAAAGTTCAGGCTTCCTACCTTTTCTGAGCAGTGACACCTCTCTTTGGTTTAGTAAYTCCTTATAAAGAGTAGGAGCTATCTTAACACCCCTTTTATACYCACCAGTGATTTTCCCTAAGAGAGAGGAACCCARAAAAACAGCARCAGCTTTCCAACACCAGSACAAAGAATGTCGCCTCCAATTTCTTTGGGRCACAGCATAAAATGAAAGTCAATCACCAAAGCCTGCTGGTTTGCAGAATGCTCAATAACGTTTAAATAAGGACTGGCACACACAAATCACAGGTCACACTACACCTCGCCAGGTAAGAGAGGAGCTCCCAGAAACCATGGGGATGAAACTGAATTCTACAGGCAAATACTTCTGAAATTCTAGGCATATCATTTGATATGTGGATCTAACTTTTGCATTTGTTGTTTCCAGATGTGGAGAGGTCACAACATGCACCAAAATTTGAAACCTGCAGGCTATTTTCATCATGCCAGCCAAAACTCAAACTCTGGAAAAAATTCATCAGTCTTGTTTTGGATTTAGTATATTGCTATAGGCCACTGATGGTTTTAAATAATTGTCCTATGAAGAAGTTTAAAGAGCAGACAGATCCAAGCCACTACCAGAGTCCTGACAATGAACCACACTCACACAGTGGCCTTCAAGCAAGCTCCTCTTTAAAACAGATCATAATAATTTGATGCTGTTTCCTGATGCACCATGTGTAGGGTTCCCGGAGAAAACTGCTTCCTTTGTGTGACAGGAAATTTCTCATTCTCACTGGAGCAAAAGATCTGCATCTTCCCTTTGCCTCCATTCCCTGCTGGGCTGCAGCTTTGTTTTCTTGAGCTACTAAGTTTGGAGACTCCAGCAGTGCATCAGTGACAGATCTTGAACTGCCCTACTGAGCCCTGCAGGTAACAGGACAGCATGTGTGTGCATCTTGAAAGCAGATGCACAAGGCAGCTGGGACCTTTCCACCAAACCTCTCTTCTTTCCCTGTGCTTCCTCCCATGCTCCCCTTGTTCTTGTTTTCTTCCTCTCCCACAAGCCAGGGAGAGTCAGTATTTGGAAGCAATTACCCCTGACTTAGCCCACAACTCCCCTCTTCTATGTTGTGCTGGTTTTAGCTGGGGTAGCATTAATTTTCTTCATAGTGGCTTGTGCTGGGCTGTGTTTTGGATTTGTACAGGAAACAGTGTTGATAAAAGAGATGTTTTAGTTAATGTTGAGCACAGCCCGAGTTACTCAGCCCCAAGGCCTTTTCTGGTTCTCACAACACCTCACCAGTGGGACAGCTGGGGGTGCTCAAATTGGGAGGGGACACAGCTGAGACAGCCAATCCCAACTGATCAAAGGGATATCCCACACCCTAGGACATCATGCCCAGCATAGAAAATAGGGGGGATAACCCCTGCTGCTCATGGACTGGCTGGGCATTGGCTGGTGGGGAGAAACTATTTCCATTTGCATCAGTTGACYATCTTGGGTTTTAYTTATCTCATATTAAACTTCTTYYATSTCAACCCACAAGTTTTCTCMCTCTCACCCTTTCACTACTTTTGTTTTTCCCATCCTGCTGGAAGTGAGCAGCTGTGTGATTCTTAGATGCCAGCTGGGGTTAAATCATAACACTTTGTGACCATGTCTCAGGCAGAGCCTTAATGGCTGCTGGATAACAGGGCCTGGGGAGGAGCAGGGCTGCTGGGATGGCTTCTCCCTTGGCTCAAAYGAGGGATAATGATGAGGAGGGATCACCCCACACTGTCTCTGCACCCCGGCCATGACATCTCCCCATGGGCATCCTGCCCAGAGCTGTCCGGGATTCCTGCAGATGTGAGGGCATTAGCAGGAGCTCAGGTGGATTCCCACACCTCAGGAATGCTGCTGAGAGCCATTCCCCCTTCCTTGGAGCCGGCAGGTTTACAAGGCTCCAATTCCCAGCTACAAGCACGGCTCCCCGTGCCAAGGCAGCGGCGTTGCGCGCTGTCACTCACGCGGCTGGGCGGCTGCTCCTGCCAGCGTTTGTGGCTATCGGAGCAGCTGCTCGGGGCTGGGAGCAGATGGCAGCATGGCACACCTGACAGGGAGCAGACCTTCCAAGGACRAGTTTGTGCACAGCATGGCCAGCCACAGTCCCCAGCCATGCAAAGACAGAGCGAATGTCCCCACCTGTCCCTCTCTGCCACCCCCCGAGTTGTAAGAAGAGATTTTAGGGTTAAACCTGGACAGGTGTTATTGATACCTCTACATTTGTACACTTTTTCTTCATCAGACAAAATGCCCTTTGTTTGATCTCATTACTAAGCACATTGAGCTAATTATCAAGCAAAATCCCAGTTCAGCCTTTCCCATGAGATGTAAGAGCMGTTTTCAGGAGATCTCAGCTACTTTAAGCCCATTCCACCCCCAGAAACAACAGTGTGGAAGAGTTGAGAGCTCCAGTCATGGGTAAGCATATTTCTTCTACAGCCCTAGTCCACTCTGAAAAGAGATGAGGACAGAGCATAGGCTACAAAAGTTAATCCCAGTTCCAGCTCCTCATCTTCCCATCTCTTCCAGAKGAAGTTAACGAAATGAACGAATACAAAAAATCACAGAACGCAAGAGATATAAAACAGTGATTATGTCACATACAATCCATCCTGAAGAACTGATATGTGAGTGCACATACATTTAAATATTTGAAAAGCATCTTTTACAATGAATATCAAAATGACTTACAATCCAAGTCAGAGAAAAATGCCCTTACTTCTCCCTATCTCCCTTTTCTCATTACAGAGATAAATCCCGGGTGCATCTCTCAGCTGCAGAGGGAGACTGAAGAATATATATATATATAAACATATATGTGTGTGTATGTATAAAATATACAACAGTAATAATCTCAATAATTTTAAGAGAAGATTGCTGCATAATACAGGCAGTCTGGGAGATGAGAAACTCTGGTAAGAGCTCATGTCCCTCCTCCCATCTGAAAAATGGGTGGGGAAAGATGTCAGGGAGCAAATGCATGGTCTTATATTGTGTACCAGAAAGTGAAAGGAAGGCAGGAAGAAAGGAGCTGGAAGGATGGCCACACATATGTGGCAATAGTTTGGGGTCCAGCAGCCATGGACAATCAGCACCAAAGATTCAAGGATCTCCTATCCCAAGATTTTAAATCATGTCAATTATAGAGTGGCCCTCTTTCAATTGCATTCTTGGTTTATAATGAAAAACTGAAATGAATCCTGACTTCAGATGCTCAGTCTCTTTTTGTTTTTTTTTTTTCATTTTGTTTTGTTTCTTTTCTGCCAACCCCCCCAGCTACCGTGGAACTCAATCAGGAACCTTGGCAGCACTGCTACCACTGCAACCACGCTGCTTCTGCACATCACAGGGGATGATCTGACTTGGGGGGAGTAATTCACACTCTCACACACTGAGATGGAGAGATGTTGCTCTTTTAATTAGAGGCTACACCTCTATTCCCAGCCCTGCYGCACCTGAAAGCTAATGCAACAGCACAGCTACATCTCAATGTACTTGTCTCACTCTGTGATTTCTATGAAATTCACAGGTGATATCCTCAGACGTATTTTGTACCGGAAACTCTCAATTTTCCCTATGTAAATGACAACATAGGAGCCCTACTGTATGTGCACCCCTGCACTGGAGCAACACACAGTGTCCTGACTACACAAGGCTGAAGAATCCTGTCAGTACTCCAGAAAACACTCACAACCCTGAATCACACCAACATCATTAATCAAGGTTCTAGAAAACAAAAAGTATTTCCAAACAATAAGGAAATTCATTTCTCCCCTTCTTTTTGTCATTAAYGAGCCTCAAGGGTGGTTGCAGGCCATATTTTCAAGCCTTGCTCCGTCACTAAAACCACAGAAGGTTGAGAACAATTTACTTTCAGAAGCAGAGGCATCTGGTGAAGCACAAATTATCATTGGGACACRTGACAAAAATTCCAGAATTGGTAGCATGGCAATTGCCTCCTGTGTAGAAACCAGGATAAAAGTCCTGTGAAGTGGCTTCTACAAAATGTCACAATAAATAAGGGTGACAGTGAGAAATGCAGCATAAATCTCTTGACCCACAAACGTGCTTTTCCAGGCTGTCACCATAACATGCACCCTCAGGATGCTGTGCACCCACATGAATAGTGCTCTGCTGTATTTCTAACCATGCATGCACTGAATGCCAGGATTCTATAGCAGGGAGTCTCCTTTTCCTACAAATGCACCTCTGCATTTACACAGCTGTACACACCTTTCCATGTCTGTATCCAGCAGCAAGGCWCAGTGCTTGGGAAGTTTTAAGCACACACCAAGGCTCCCACATGTACAGGATTCCAGAGCCCAGTGCCCTGGCTACATCTCTCATGGTTTGAGCTTTGTAAAAAGTGACAGACACATGCACTTCTCCTCAGGTTTGACTCCTGAGTATAGCAGTGCTTGCATGGACCCAGGTGTTGAACAAATGATCAGCCAGCTGTAATGTGACTYTAAATGCAAGTTTGTGTATTGGCTCTGGGAACAAGACTGAGGGATGCAGTTGAAAGGAGCACAGTCACTCTGAGTACAGGATCTGCATAAATCACTGTCCAGTATAYTCATTCCTATTGACAGATTAATTCCTTTCTCAGGTTTTGCTTAAAAGTGTACCGCTGAATACTAATAACAGTTCCCAAAGCTGCAGTAATGTCACTCAAAYCAGGGTGGAAGATGCCAGAGGGAATGATCTACAGCCTTCTTGATGGGGAAAGCTCCCAGTTGCTCCAGCTCCCCAGGCTGGGAACAGGCAGCAATGAGTTGCAGGAGCCACCTCCTCACCCTTGCAAATGGATGGGATCACCCAAGTCTGTAACACTGAAAGGAGGTTTCTCTGTGAGGACAAGTGCAGAGACTCTCTTTAGAGCTGGAAGAAAACCTCTCAATGTCTGCCAGAGCAAAATTGGAAATAGCAAGGCAAATCTTCAGCTCCCCATAAAACTAGCTGCATATGCAACACAGCAAGGGCACTGGTCTGAGAGGATGGGCAGGCAGCAGAGCAGGGAATCTCTGTAATGTTTCCCAGCYCCAGATGATTCCTTAGGTGCATTTCATTCTCTGCACATGAAGAAAAATGAATGCAAAGATATTTTCCCTTAATCAAGTCTCCCAACTGAGGCGTCAGGCACGGAGAAATCGCTTGTCACTCCAGTGCTTCCCAGCATGYGCTCACTGCACCAAAGAACAGAGGGCAAAGGGATTACAGAATTAAGCAATACCAGTACAGCAGTCAGAGAGTGGCCAAGATTTACCTGTCACTTGGAAGAAAACTCCATTTCATTTTGTGATTTACTRAGAGTGAAAGTTAAAGTGGTGGGGCCTGGCCAAGTCCTGGGATCTGTAAGTAGGCAATGTCAAACCATCAGCCTGTGACAGCCTGCAGCAGGCACCTCAACCTTTCTCTGGGCAAGGCAAGAGCAGCTGCAGGGTAATCCCTTGGTTCAGGCTTAGGAGAGGCTCCCAAACTCCTATCAGACTTCATCACCACCTGCCAGTCTACTGAAGGACCAGCCTCATMCTTTCTCAGAGTGTTCTCTGGGAATCAGGATAATGGCATTAACTCTGCAGGGCTGGAAAGGTGGCTCCCCATTTTCGTGGTATTTGAATAAAAATAGTGAGTCTGAAGTGAAATGGTTGTTTAAGCTGTGAACAGCCCTATGGATGTTTTGTTAATGATAGCAACCAGGACCAACCTGGCAAGATCTGTCACAGGTGAGGATGAAATGCAAGAGCAGAGAAAAAGGCCCCGCCAGCACAGTTCCTCCACTCCATCTCACCCTTTCAAGCACTCTGCTTGCACCAGGCTGACTCCAGCAGCAGAACTGTCAGGACTGTGGGACTCATAGTGCTGCATCTGCCCCTGCTGATGACCAATGACCCTTAAGATAAAATCTGTTTCTGCCCATACATTTTCTTCAGTGAAAACACTCTTTTTTCTCCCCCAAGAAAAGTTTTGACCTCTATCACTCCTAGCTCTCTACTCCACTTACTCATACAGAGATATGATCAAAAGCCCTTGGGACAAAGACTCAAAAATAACATCTTTTTTTAGTGAACACCTCCATCTTCTTTCACCTCATCAGACTTTCCTTCTCCTCCTATGATCCCACCTGTCTCTGTCCGTGACTGCTTGTCTTCCTTCTCCAAACTGTTCTTCCCAGTTGTATACTGGGTGGGTGGTCTAATCAGAATGAATACMCATCACACCCTCTTTGCAAATTATYRCAGCCTSTCTGCTACAGTTTCATTCAGATTTCTCCCCCAAGTCAGATTTCTCCATGATTTTGGATCAYGGTGCTACCATTCTTCCAGAACTGAGAGCTCAGAAGAGCAAGTCATGAACTCCTGCTAAAAGACACAAATCAGCAATTTCACAGGTACTGAGGGGAGCACTTGGATGAAAATTGTAAGTTTGCAGCTGGCTGGCTGTTTTTCTCTAGTTGGCTGAACCAAACTCCAGAGCTGGACAGCTCTCAATTTGGAGAAAAACCCAGTTCACTTGACCGTATTTCAGGTTGTAAAAAGCATAACTAGAACACTTTTAAAAGCCAGGKGTACCTGAAGGCAGATGAATTCCCAAGTGCCATCAATCAATGCAATGCAGTTTCATACTGCAACGATAACTATTCTCAGGCTCTTTATCTGTCAGCCAGCTTTCTTCCTATTGATTGTGTCCCATCATAAACTTGGCTGCACCTCAGTGCCAACCAGRGCCTCCCCTCTACCCTGTTCCATGGCCTGGAAGGGTACACTGCCTTCCAGCTTGGTGCAATGGTCCCAGCCTTGCACAGCTCAGAATCCTTGAATCTCTGTTTGCTGTCCTTATAGCAGTTTTGATGCTCTGCTASGTCCCCACCTTTTCTCATTCCTCYCATCTGTTAGATGCTGTGCTTTCTTCTATTTAGATTAAGTCATTGAAAACCTTTGAATCCACAAATGAACAATTACCTTTCTCTTTCTGCTTCTTTAGTTTCTTTCCTCAGTCTTTTTTTTCCTTTTCTTCCTGACTCCATTCAGCTGTATCTCTGCCTGTACTCACACCATGCATTTCAATCCCTGATACCTTTTTCTCATGTCTTTCCCTGCTTCCAGGCTCTTCTATCAGTCTTTTGCTTTCCACTTTCTATAATCTACTCTGAATTGTCTTGTCTCTGCCATTTTTAAGCAGAGAGACTGCCTATGRACACGTGAAAGGTATCTCCCTGGATTTTTTTAAAATCTTCCAAAACAAGCATCAAGGCTCAGTCAAAGCCTATTTGCCTAAAAGCAGCTACACAAAAAGGCTTGTGCCAGTTACAGACACAGTTAGTTTTTCACACACACACACACACACACACACACACAATTGTCTGTTCTACTTTCTCTTCAAACAATGGCAATAAAATCCTATCCAGATTCTCTCCTTGTCCTTCTTTGGGCTGCTGTTAGGCAGATCTGAAGGGTAAATACAGATTAACTGGTTTACAGCACTTCTGATTTGGCCAGCACAGGGCTTCTCTATGTAMATCTACAGCTGTGATATACCAAACAACACATAATTTATCTTATTTACGCTGCAGGTAAACTCTTGGGACTGCTTATTTTAGATACAGATTTGTGACATTGCTTCTCTAGGAGTGATGTAAACTCRCAGTGCTGGTAGGGGCTGACAGTGCAGCAAATCACCTTACTGCAATATGTTCAATCRAGCATTCTTGGATTTGACATTTTTGCTTCAACATTCACCTGCAAACAGCTGGAAAACCAAAAGGCTGAGCCGAGCTCCACAAAAGAAAAGACATGGCCAAATGTGGTATGTGTCTTGATGAATGGGAGGACCAGGGGATTATAAAGCAGAGAACTTAGCTTTGGTTCCCAGGAACAGACAGGAACAAATAACCAGACTACTTTCAAGCACCTGCAAGATAACGAGGAGATGAGTAACAGGCAACATGCAMTTGTCAAGGAAAATCATGTCAAACCAATCTAATTTTCTTCAGTGGAAGGGTAATGGGTCTTGTGGACAGCAGAGAAACAGTTTGGTCATATATCTTGACCTTAGTAGGCTTTCTGACACCTATTCTCCAAACATTCCTACAGGCAAGCTCAGAAAATATGGTCTAGATGAATGCACTATGAAATGGCTATACAACTTGTTGGAAAATAGTACTCAGAAAGTAACCAGTGATTCACTGTCAACATGCAAGGATACGCCAGTGGGGTTTCTGCATGGATCTGTTCACAGTCTGGTGATATTTAATATTTTCATTAATGACCAGGATAAAATCTGTTTATTAAATTCGCAGATGGCAGCAAGCTGAGTCAGAAGCACATGTTGAAGACAGGTATGGAATTAAAAATTATCTGATTTGTAACATGAACTGATAAAAAAGTTAAATAAAATAATATATGGGCATGTGCAAGGATTACACTTTGGCAGGAATAACAGTCTCCATTGAGAGAGGATGAACAATCAGGTCATTAGCACCCTAGCAGAAAAGGGGCTTACAGAAGAAAAGGCAACAGTAGACCATAAGCTCAGCAAGAATTATCACTGCCTTGCTAGAAAGGAAGAAGAAAATACAATATATGTGTACAGGGATGAAAGCTGCAAAACACAGAATCTTTACCTAACAATGATGGGAGTGAGCAAGAGTACTGTGTTCACACTGGGAGARTGAACCCCAAGGGAAGTGTGGCCCTGATGGAGAGAGATCTGAGGAAGGCAATGATAATAAGCAGAAGCTAAGAAAACATAATTTCTAATGGAGTTTGAGTGCATTGGAGCTGTTTACTTTAAAGACGACAAAGAAAAAGATGAGACATTAGAACAATTTTCAAAAACTTGAAAGGTTTTAGAAAAAAATACACAGAACAGTTTGTTCTGCATACCCATGACAAATACAGCTAGGAAAGTGGGGSCTAAATTTCAGAAAAGATTAAGGTCAGAAGTCACCTCTGAGCTCCAGAGGTAAAAGCATTAAGCACTGGAMTAAATTGCTTTGGGTTGCAGAGACCTCACCAGTGGAAGGTGTTTTAGGGTCAACTAGATCAACATGTCAGGAAACAGCCAAGTAAAGCTGCTCTGGTCTTTCTGCATTGGGATGAATTAGATCCTCTCACCAGATTACTTCTACCCATCTCATTGTAGTTTCTCTCTCACACAAAACACTAATCCATGTACAATCCTTTCCTCACCATCCTTGCTCGCAAACATACAAGTTACAAGAAGTAAGCCAGGCTGCTGGTCTGTCTGCTGCCATGCTAATGTTTTGTGTGGTGACAGAGATCAGCCCAGAGTGCAGCTTCAGAAATGGGCAGTTGGGATGGTTTAAAACTTTTCTTTACACCTGATTAAGTAGATCAGCTTATGACACAACCCATAAGGGATTTACTTTTTGGCATCACTGAGGATGACCCCACCAATGTAAGAAGCTAAGGCAGCAGATCCCAAAATAGGGGTCTTGACTCCAACAAAACAGTCTGAAATCTTGCAGGAAAGATCATTGCCCCAGAAAATGGAGCATCAAGAAGAAAAGTTTGGAAACTCCTGAGCTAAGGGATTTTTCTCCAAGAATCCGACAACTTTCCCTCTAAACTGAAAGCTGTTTTGAGACGCAAATCCTATATCGAGGTAGTGGCCTTTGGAACTCTATATTCCTCAGCAGTATAAGGAGCAGCAGGACAAACACAAGCTCCTGTAGCAGTGACCTGGGTTATCAGGCAGGTCKGTGATTAGACCTGCTCAGAAAATGGAATTTTGTCCATGGAGAAACCACACTGCCCAAACAAACCGCACTTTCCAAGCAAAGGCACTCTGTACAATCCTATCCTCCTCTTTGCCTGTAAGTGCTTACAACAAGCACTGCTGACTGGGGACCAATTACAGGGGCACCAATCCTTAGATATTTTCCCCTGTGCATGTCCAGGCTTGGCTGTACAGGATCCAGGCAGTCTGGACTTGAAAGGYAAATCACAGGATAAAAGCAGAACGCCAGAGCATTTTTCATGAYCTTTCTAATGAAGATATTCAGATCKCAAAATGTTACTAGCTGAAAGGACAGTCATGCCTTTTCTTTTCTAACAGTTCTGTGGTGGGAATATGAATGACTTTGCACCACCACATAAAAGGCATAAATGCCAGTGGGAGAGAAAAATGGCTTGGGTCAGTCCAAATGCATCTCATTAAGAAAGAAATAACAAGAAAAACAAGAAAATGAAGGCTTGGGGTGAAGGAATACTTAGCTCAGAGTATGACACCCCATATAATTCTCAACAAGAAATAATGTGTCATCTTGCATGCCTTTGCATGTGTGACACATGCAAAACAACTTCAAGATTAGATGCCTATAATCATACCTGCTAGTCCAGATGCACACATGCATGCCTCCTAATAATTAGGAAGGCATGAAAAGGAGGACTTTTTTTTACACTTGGGAGTTGTTCAAGAGAGATCTGCATATTTGTTCAAGAAAAGAGCTGCTGATTTTTGAGGCCACTTTCCTTTCTGTGCTTTTCTGAACCTCTGCTGATTTCCTCTTGTGGAGTTTCCAGATGGTGTCCTTATCGAAATGGCCGTGCAGTGTTCCCCTGGACCCTCACATGGTTMAGCACTTAGCCATTGCCACAATGGGAAACACCTTTTACAATTCAATTTGATCTTTCTCAAGGATTACTAGAAGCACCTACTCTCACGGCAGTGAAATGTTAGGCTGCAATAAATGATTTTACCATAAGAGGTTTTAACTGTCATAGGCATCAAAATGGCTTTGCAATGGTTATGAGTAGATTTAACTCACAAGTTTGACAGTCCCATGTGCTCAACAGCACACTGAATGATTCAGTAATGATAGTGTACATATCTCCCCAGGGGAGCCCAGTGTGAAAATGCACAGACACCTAGAGCTTGCAGACCCATCCCCAGAAACGACATCTCACTCCCTCGGCTGCATTTGGGCAGGGAATGAACTTTTCGTTCAGATCCCACCCACTAAGCATCAGTGAGCAAAGGCACCAGGGATGATTGCACCTCACTTGTGCAGGTCTGTGACAAGTCTCCCCCATCTCATTTGCCTTATGCTGAATTAACTGTCTGCAAGGGGATTTTTATGCCATTTGCAAAACTGTGGCAGTAGAGATAAGCAGCAAGGTGTGGCAGGAAACGTTATCAGAGGAAGAGATACACAGCCCACAGCTGATACCAGACTAAGGCACAAACTGTTTTATGTCTGTGTTGCAAAAGGCARCACCTCCCCACAACACAGTATTTGTAGGCTGGGGTGCTGGAACGGGTCCAGAAAGGAAAGGATGGATTTTCCAGCACACCACCCCACTTCACATGATGCCTGGGGCATGGGAAAATAAAACCCCCCACTGCTGTATGCAAGATAAAAGGCTTGTGTTGAAACAGGGTTACTCCAAGCTTGGAATCTGGAGCAGGTGCAGGCATTTGGCTTGCTTTCTSGGCAAGTGCAGCACTCACAACTGGAGACAGATTCTTTTCAAATGAGCTGATATCTCATTTGGGCAACAAACCTRGCATCCAGGTTTTCAAAACAGAGCTCCTCGTGCTGGGAGCAAGCATGGTTGAAAAACAGAACCTGTAATCACAGTCACTAGGAGTCTTACATGACAGCACTGCACATGCTCAGCACCTGTTAAACACTCTTGTGTGGATCCTTCAGAACTCCTCTTGCCYTCTCTGGGAGTCATGGCAGATCCTCAGTCACTTAGCTGACTTCATCTATTCAAGCATCATGATATGCAGATAAATATTTCTACATTTTAGAAACTAAAATGCATTTAAAATACTTTCTAGATAGATTCAATGAATATAGTGAGAAGTTTTTTTAGAGGAGATTTTGGAAGCAAATACTTAAACTAAAAGTTTCTTGTTTCAAATAATTTCAAAGAAACTTTCCACTCACAAACAGAACACAATTTTCTTCTGCATATGAATCCACAACCAATCCCTCTATCCTTCCCTACCGTCCTCCTAAAATTGCTAACATAAGGAAATCTCAAGTGCTCCAGCTGCCAGATTATTCATCTACATGCTATACACAAGCCACACAACTCAATTTCACTTCTGAGACTGTGACAAATACTGTTTCCTAAGTAATTCTTCTGATAGGGCTTACAGAAAMCACAACAAACATAGGGAACATACACACCAGCTATATTAAGGTAAGAGATACCTGGGATGCCTGTGCAATTAATTCCCTTCTTGCTGAGGATACACCCAGTGAAATAAATTTGTAACAAACATAGGACTGGTTCATTTCAGAAGACAACATTAATGTTAATAACTAAACATCATTTCCCAAGCTTCTAAAACTGAAATGGCCGGCTCCTTTAAAATTGCTAGGAGAAGAAAAAGACAGGTGTGAGCTCAGGAAAGTTAGTTATAAAACATAGGAGATTCCAAACTCTGTTTGCATGATTCTATATAAAAGGAAAATTCAGAGAAACAGTACCACTTCTGCCCTGCAAGATTATTTCTGCAAGATGATGTCTGGTTTGAGTACAAAGTGCCAAAAAAATTTCCACGAGTGACAGCTAAAACTACTGACACAAATGATGCAAAGTATGGCTTCATTGTTTTAATAACCATGTTTCCAATTTTATAATAGGGAACACAAAACTTTTACTTTACTAGAACAAAACACTCAGAAAGCAGTTTAGTTTTCAAAGCTGCCTCTGTTAGAGCTGACAAGTGCTTTAAACCATGAACACTTTAAAGCAGTAAACTTAAAACCAGCAGTACAGGTGAACACACTGGATGCCTGTAACCCATGACAGGAGCTCAACCCCAGCCATGCATCCCAGTAGATAACAGCAGTCTGACAGTAGATACTGATTTCAGAATGACTGTACCTACAACCAGCACTACTACAGCTCTCCTGACAATATGCAGATCTCTCTTGAACAACTCCCAAGTGCAGAAAAAAAGTCCTCCTTTTCATGCCTTCCTAATTATTCCCAGTCATTATCAACATCTCAGACTTCATGTTGCCTTCCACCAAAAAAAAAAAAATCCCTAGATCTCTGGCAAAAAATGTTGCATCAGTGAGAGAGTTTCCCCTAAATTTAAAGAGACCTTGATAAAACCATTTGTTAATGATTCCAAAAACTTGTAAGGACTGCAAAAAATCTGCAAAAGACATATGGAGGATAGAAAGACTCAAAATGAGTGCATGTTAAACATTTCCAAACCGTTCCAAGTTGTGGAATGCTAAAATATGTTGGAACATTAAAACATTTCCAAAATGTTTTAACATTTTAATGCATACAGAAGCTTTAATCGGAATATGATAATCCAGAACCCAGAAGTGAATATTGCATGCCCCAGTAGGGGACTGCCAACCTCCCTTTCCACATGAGAAAGTCTTCATGATTATTATCTTCCAGTATGTGCTGGCACATCAGAAACCAATTCACCTCAGAACTAAATATTCCTAGGAAACTTTTCAGGAAAAATACACATTTAAAAAGGTGTACGTTAATTTKGCAGGGAAATCTGCCCCTGTTCTGCACATGTATGACTATTTGGGGCAGATTGTGAGTTTGCAATTGGGATTTTTGATCCGGCTGCAAGGAAGAAAATGGACTCCTGAGAGCTCTTCCAACCTTTCATTTTTGCTATTCTAATATTGGATTGATTCCCAAGCAAATGAATTACTGGATGTAATGCAGGTTAGACACTCCAGGGTACATAATGAATGGGAAGTTTATTATTATTTATATATACATAATGTGTGCACATGGCTTTGCAATTAGCTCATGGGTTTAACTTCCAGACGTGTATGCGCAATAGGAAAGAGAACAAGAAATGCTCSTGTCTGTGCTCATAAATCCTTTCCATGTAAAATTTGTCTCCTCTTGCTGTGTCCTTGACCAAGTTTTTTCCAGCCCATAGTCCCAGGAAGGCCCAGTTTATCTGGGGAATTACTCCTACCCTGATGTGGAAGAACAAGTCTTATTGCTGTGATTTGCAACAAGTACTGAGGGGAAAAGAGAAAGCCAAGAGCCCCCTGGTACACACCTATAACACACTTCTAACACACTTCCATGAAAGCCCATCTCCAAACAGCTCCTCAAGGGCACATCCTACAGCAGCCCTGTCAAGTGCACTGGCACCTCTGGCTGAGCCCAGATCCTGGTCCAAAGCCTGCTTTCAAGGCATGATCTCCAAAGCATCCAACCACCAAAACAATGGTTTCACAGGAGCCTAAGGTAGCGAGGGAAACCCATGCACAGCACTTCTAAAACAGCAGCAGCTGCTGCTCAGCCTGGGTAATTTCCCCTTATTTTTCCACTGGGAAACCTACTCTAAAGACAACATTCACAATGGGTCTGAGTAGAAGGCTGGGATTCCTCAGCCCCCTACAGCCTGGTGCTTTCCCTCCTGAAATCCTGGCGTGTACCTTGTTCATCCAGCAGACACCAAAGGGCAGGCTGTCTCCACAAGTTCCTGGGAGGACAGGCTGGGGAGCACCTCCTGGTACAGGAAAATAACAGGGAAAGCAGATCTGCAAAGGAGCTCACCCAGCTCTGCCTCCCATTCTGGGCACACCAACAGGCTGTGCAGCATTGGCATGGCCCAKGGGGTCTTGGCACACCTGCCCTGGCATTCTGCTCCCACCCAGTGATGGCTCTGATGTCACAGCAGAGAAGAACAGCTCCAAAGTACRGCCAAGAGAAAGGATGGGGGCCACCACACCACTCACCACTGGAGAGGCAGCATTATTTAGGTGAGGGAAGCCATTACCTAGGTGTAATTGAGAGCAGTTTCCTTCTTTAGGATGGGGCATGAGGGGTAGCAGACAGAAAGGCTGTACCAGGCACTGGCAGGCACAGTGCAGATGAGGGAAAAGCAAGAGGAAGGCTGGAGCCTGCAGAAAGCCTCAGGTGGGGAGGAACAGCTTAGGTGAAGTTGATGCCATGGCCAAGCAATGGAAATTGCTGGCAGCATTCCTGCAGAAGTGTGATTTTGGCACAGCTGGCACACTCCCAGGAGTGCTCTGGGTCCTTCTTTTTCTGCTTTTCCCCTTCCCTTACAGGGAGAGCATGCCTCTTTATGCTGCAATTCAAGCCTCTTCTTGCTAGTAGGATAAAGACAGRGATTGTAGAATCATAGAATATCCTGAGTTGTAAGGGAACCACAAGGATCATTAAGTCCAGCTCCTGGCCCTGCATAGGACAATCCCCCAAAAAATCACACCATGTGCTGGGTGTGTTGTCCAAATGCTTTGTGAGCTCTGGCAGGCTTTGTGTGGATGGGAGAAGAGGGAAGGCACACTCTGGCTTTGTCTGTACTACCATTCTAACTCACGTTAATTGCTCCCCAATTAGCCAGAGTTAGCTAACACATCTCTAAACACCAGTCTAGACACTGCACAAACATTTGTTCTAAGACACATATGTAAAATAGTTAAGTGGATGCTAAAGCAATTWGGTATAATCTTATTACTTCCCTTTCCTGCATCCCCTTTTCACCTTTAGCTGGAGCACAGGCTGCAGCTCTGTATAGCAGGACCTTTTTTCGAAAGGCACTACAAAGGTAAACCTTAGGGCTATCGCATGCAAAACCCTGATAAGGTGCTATTAGTTCCCAGCCAACTTTCAAAGACAGAGTACCGTAGGGTTTTACAGTGGCAAGACATTCAATGCACACAGAATCCACTAAGTAGGTGTAAAAGCCTTCTGAGTTTCTCAATTTTGATTTATATTCTCTTTTAAAAAAAAATCATTAGGCAGTAGATTTTGTGGTGCTCTTTATACAGACAGACCCCTCACCCCCTTTTGTTATGGCTGTATATCAAAATGTAAGGTTTGAACGTGACATTCACACTTCTGCTACTTTAGCACGCGCAGCAACGCGTTCCCCTCTGATTTTCTTTCAAAGATGCCTTATCAGTCTTTATATATGATCATAATGTGGAGCATATATCAACAGGATTCTTCAGAGCTGGAGAAGAATTGCAGTCTCTGAGCACTTTCACAATCCCATGGGCAAAAAAAAAAAAAAGCAGGTTAGGGGCTTCCAAATCTAGCTTCCAGCTTCCTGCTCCACACACACATGCCTCCCTCCTCCCCTCCGCCCCYAGCTGTCAGAATTCTGCAGCTTGGATCCAAAGCAGAGCAGAAACTGGCTAACTGGATGTAAAACATCCATTTCTGCAARGTTCTTGGGATACAAAACAATCCACTCCTCATCCCAGGTCCAAATAGACAATGCAGCCTCTAAATGAATCTCCGTTCACTCTTCTGCAGGGTTTGCAAGCCAGGTTGCAAGGTTTGCAGGTTGCAAAGGGCTCACCATCCATGTCCCAGGCTGTGCTTCCTTTGGGGCTGCCAGCAACCATCACCCTCTTCTGCAAGCATCTCATTTGGCACGCTTTGGTTTGGATAGCCAAACTTCATCCTAGTAAAGCATTTCCCTAACAAGCCAGCTCTCATGTGAATTCAAAATGACACCAATTTCACAGCTAACCCTCACGGCACAAGCGAATTTCAAAATTATTCACAGAAATTTTATAACGTTTTCCTTCTGGGTCTGAAAGAGAGAAAGAATCCTAAAATTCCTATAATTCAATGCTTCAGTCTTATTTCTTGAAATGCCCCAAACTGCTCAATTTCAAGCTGTTTTAGCGTTAARATGCATTTTCCTTTTGTCTTATAAAAGCCTGAGGAAGGTTAAACGCCTCTGTTCTTTGCTACAGGCTGTGCTATGTAGATCATATCTCCTGTGATTTAACTCTGCTTTGTCTGAAGGAAACCACCATCATGTACCATTTTGCTCTTTCCTTCAAGTTAAGCTGGCTAGAGAAGAGGGTGAAAATGACAACTCCCCCAGCCTAATAAAGGAAAACAAAATTAGCCTTCATGCTTTTTTGAAACTAATTAGAAATCCAAAGTTCAAGCCTACTAAAAAGGAGTAYGATTTTGCTTGGGTCAAAACCTGACTCAAAATCTTCCACTTTCATTTTATTAAAAACAGCATAGGGGGAAGAAAGAAAAACATTGAGAAATTTGTTTTGCACTAAAAAATTCCAAACCTACTTTAGATTCAGCTGTCTCCAGGTAAAGCAGCTCACCTGTCTTCTGAGTGACTGATCTTTAGCTATGCTTGGCTGCACACACCAGTTTTAGCAATCAGAAATAAGTTCATTTGCAGTTATTTGGTGTTAAGGGAAGATGGCAGTCAGAGAACCTTGAAGAGGTCAGGCTTCATCTCACCACGTGGCAAGTAAGGTGTGGATGTTGGTAGCCAGCACTGCCCTGCCTTGCTGCTGCTGTTGAGGATGCTGGGTATTACTGCCAGTCATGATGGGACTCTGCTATACATGCACAGTCAAGCAAATTAAAATTGTAGGCAGAGCCTACTATCAAAAGTTATTTAAAAAAAAAAAAAAAAAAAAAAAAAAGAAAAGGAAGGGAAAAAAATGCATTTTTAACCTCATGGCTACTGTCAGAAGTTATCTCAAGTGGAAAAAATATCACACTGATAGCATACTTTGGTTTTACCACAAGATAAAATTGGTGATGTCAGCCTTAGGCTCAGCTAACTCAGACTGACCTGACCTAGATTACTTAAAAAACAAAACAAAAYAAAAAAACACAACCTGATTTTTTCTGTGGTTTTCTGCTTGTTAACCACATTACACTACAGTAAAAAAAAAAGACCTAAAATGCACCAAAGGTCCATTTCACAAAGGTGACAAAATTATTTTCAGACTATAATAAACAACTCCTTTCCCACATCAAATTGAACTCTGTAATTAAGAAGTCAGCCACCCTCCCCATTTATCCCTCTTCATCCTAGCAATGTTATGAAGCAATACTCTGCCTGGATCAAATCCCCCAACCCCAGGATCTACTCTGCTGGTTTCTCTGGCAGATCACCAGGACACGTGACAGTGTCCTCCGCAGGCTGCAGGTGACATATACTGACCCCACATGCATGAAAGGCCATGACACTGTACTCAATGTTTAAAGGAAGGAAGCAAGAAGGTGATCTTAGAAAATTCAGGGTYCAGCTGGTATGAAAGAGGAGTGGAAAGAGCAGTCTGTGTGTACCCTGAGACTCAGTGYCCTTGGCCCTGGCTCTGGCTCCGTTGTGGGAAACTGAAGGTTGCTTTTGGGAACGAGCAGCAGCTCTGCCACTCAGATACATTAATCCTTAGAAGTACAGGAGGCATTATCATTTGCCAGACTTGTTTGCATAATGAGGAACTCTCAAGAGAAATTTCTTGGAGAAGCGTTGCCATTAATGTGCGGGTGTTACCRCGGCATTTCTTATGCAGCTCCCAATCCCCTTCTCCCCTCCCGCCCCACTTACTCCCACTCACTGAAAACGTGAAATCTCTGCAAGAGCCCCTTGGAGCWGCACTGTTGGATGGAGCTCAATCTGCCATGCTCTCAGAAAGTTTTCAGACTCCCTGACACCCTTCATGTCCAGCCCTGCTCATTCAGCCCAAGGGGTTATGCCATGCCAATGATTTACTGCCTCCCTAAGCAGGCAGTGGGTTGGGCAAGACTTTTTCCTGGTGAATTAATTTCTGGTGAACAGCTATCACCTTTTCAACCCTTTCTCCAAGAAGGGGATTTCTCACATGGAGGTGAGAAGRACTGGGTAAGTAAAGGGATTGAACAAAGACTGTTTTGTAAATGAGGTGACCAACACTCTCCTGCAGAAATACATAGAAGGAAAGTGAAAGAAAGCAAAAGGGTTTTTAAAAAAATGGGTATGTCTGTGAGCTAGCACTGGTGTCCCCTTGAACCTAAGCAGTGGCAGCAGAGGAGCTGCAGTGCTGCCAACGGGGAGGTTCCTGGCATCACCCTGCCTGAGGGACCTCAGGTCTCCCCTCTTTCTGCAGGGATGCAGTAACCCAGAACCCTCCGAGCCTCAGCAGAGGGTGAGAGCCCATGTTGCCAGGCAGCCTAAATAATGGCCTCTAGTGGGTTCAGCAGTGTTTTAAGGGCCTGAAAAATTGCCCAGGAAGCTATCCACTCCCTCCTTCTCCCCTGCCACTGCCCCTTCCACTAACTCAGGTGCATTATCAGGACTGGAAGTACCAGCAAGCCCCTCCTCTCCCTTAGGGGCTGGAATCCCCACCAGCCAGGCTCGCCGACTTCCCATTTGTTTTCATTTTATCACAGACGTTTCTATTTAAGCTACTTGGAAGGATATCTCAATAACAGCCCTACTGGGCTCAGGGAGACACAGGCTGWCAATGAGTACGCCTCCCTCCTTTCTTCTGAGCATCACCCTCATGTCAAAACATCCAGTCATACTGTGAGAGAAGCAGGGAGAGGCAGGTATGCCCAGGAGCTCTCTTCCCAACTTCTTACACCCCCTGTATCACCACAGCATTGATGGAAACTGAGCTGTTTGTGAATGTCCAGGTGCTACCTGGCAAACCAGCTCAGACAGCTCAGTAGTTATGTTGCTAAATCAACATCATCAAGGGCTGAAGAGATGGCCTACTCCACTCCCATGGTTCAAACTGCAGAGCAGAAACATTTACACTCATGCACACGTGCCCATATAAAACTGCCTTCAAACACATTCCTGCACATCCTTTGGGGGACTGCATGGTTTTAAGACATGGTCCATCCTTCTGCATGCTGAAAAGAAGCCATAGTTTAGAATGAAAGTTGTGTACCCACCCTCCAAAAAGCAAATGCTAACAGGGTGAATTACAGTTAGGAGTGGGAAGTTTACTCTGTGGGAATTATAAATGGAAACTCAGGATCCCTATACATGAGATCCAGATTTTACTCTCAGCTCTGCTGACAAACCGTGTGAATCTAGGCACTTCATCTATCCACATTGCACTTTCCCTTGCATAAATTGTGTACGTCTTTGCAAACCTTGAGCAGAATGCAGCACACAAGTGCTTGTTATTGTCATTGGTGTCACACTGATGGCCTGCATGCAGTTTGCACAGCTGAGTACAGTCAGGCTGTATGGGGCCTGTGCTTCCCTGCATCRGTGTTTGTGCCAGGCAGTGCCTGCTGGGCAATGCCTGCCTGCACCCCCTGGGGCAGCCTGTGCACAGCTGTGTGCAGCTGTCACATCATCTCTGGAGGAGATCTCATCTTCTGTCACATTCCYCTGCATGCTCAGCGATACATATTCACACTCTGGATGTGGATGACTGTAAGTGGGATGCATATTTAGACCTGACTATCTCTGAGTGCATCTCTGTGTACACATGCACACGAGAACTGGGTCAGGAGAATCKCTCCCCTTTCATGTAACTCGTCACAAAATCCTTATAGCCAATGTCACCTTTGCAAGTTGTTTTGCAAGGGCCTGATTAAAACATCTGCTTCTCTTCCTGCTTTGCTGAGTGAGGAGAACATCCGCAGAAAGAAATGGAAGMAGCCATTAGCTTAGTCTCCAAAGGGGAACCCTTGAACAGCTCAGAAAAGCCTCTGCCAAGGGGAGGACACTGGAAAGTGAGAGCCAGCCAAGGAAAGAGACAGATGGGGCCAGCTCCACTCCAGTTTTCTGCTGCCTTTGCTGCACTGTGCACATAATATTCTTACAAGGTCTGATTTATAAACCCAGCTCATGTTTATAAACTCTCCTGTCCTAATGGAAATGAAAACATTAATACAACCCAAGGATTCTTCACTTTCCAGGTTTTAATTAAAATCACAGGCGTTAAGAAGCAAGAGTGTCTTCGTGGAATASAAGTCTAATGAAGTATTTCCTCACACAGCACAAATCTCTGTGTGCAGTCCCAGATCGCTGACACCGGGTGCCCAAAACACCAACCCCCCTGGAACCAGGAGTTCACTCCTTGAAAATTAGAAAAACAAATTATCCTGCAATTTGTTTCAAATAAATGTAGGTGCCAAGAAGGAGCTGGAAAAATAATACTAAGTAGGTAAGAGAAACCCCAACAACCTAGTACAGCCATAAAACTTGATATCTTAATTGATTAACTGGAGGCAATGGTGACTTTATTGCACACCAGTGAGGAGGGGCTGCATGGCCAAAAGGAGAGGACTCCATGTGGGGGCARTGCAAGAAGTCATAGCAGAGGAGGAGCAATGGGGAGGAAGTACCAAAATGTGAAATGGCAGCACAGAAGGTTGAAGCAAGAGCACTCAAGGACACTGGTGAGGCAGGTGAAAATGTAAGCACATGAAAATTTTAAGACCAAATCACACAGATGTGTTCCTTCACTCTCCCATGGGACCAAATGAAAAAGCAGGGAAGGAACCAGCATGGAGTGACATCCATGTGTCAACACAGATGAGGGGATTGATCTTTGGCAGGTGTAAAGCTGGCTGGAGGTCAAGGCTGATGGCAGCACACCAGTTACTGCAAAATGAAGGCCAGCAGAAGCAGCAATTTCCCTTCACCATCATCCTCCAGGGAAAAAAGTGTCTAGTCTGCCCACTCCAGGACTGCTTTCTATCCTACTCCATCCTGGTGCCTGCCTTGTCATCAGAGTCACACACAAAGAAGAGAGGAGACCCCGAAAGACAAAGCAAGTGTGAAAGTATCAAAGCCATGTACAGAGAGATGTGAAGGCTATAAATGGAGGGAAGATGACTTTGCCTCCAAGTCCACCTCAAGATAGAATGATGGCATTGCTGACATCAAGCAGCTTAAGAACAGTCTTTGATGGATTTGTTTTAATTTTAAATGTTTCCACCTAAGTTTAGGGGAGCTAGAGATGAACTTCAGTCAGAGTTGTGTGGGTGTGTGGTCCCCGGCTCCAGTCAGGACTCTGGAAGTTTTCACCAGCCACACTTTGGTCTGAACCTTATTTCTAGAAGATTGCATCATATTGTAGGCAGTAGGATGTTTATCCCATATTCCGCCCAGCCTAAGGCAAGTCCACTTGCTTAACAGTTTCCTATGATGCTCCTATGATGCTTGATTAATCCTATATCATGGTGAGATTAAAAAACCAAAAAGCCTTTTTCTCCTCCGACTGTTCCCTTYCTTTTGTACTTGTCACCTTGGGAGACAATGGAAATGAAGAAACACACTGGCCTGAAGAATATGACTCACAATTGAGGGAGCTACACAATCATGTCCATGGCCTTACATTCTGAGTTCACTTGTGAGGCAGGAGCAATGGAAAAGATMATTTCCTCATCAAAGGCCGCTCAAGACCTGAACAAGCTTCTTTCAAACCCAAATCTGGCCAATAAAGCACATCTAATCACCAAAGACATGTCTTGCTTCATACTCATAGCTGGAAAATCACAWGGTGCTACAGATGGGACCTTAAAAAAAAGGAAGGATTCCTGTCAGCCTCAGGTGAAGCTGCAAGTGCAATCTCCATCAGGAGGAAATAAGTTCACTCAATGTCTCCCCATCAACATCAGTACAACATCAGTGAGGTGCAATGCCTTCACCTAAAAGAACTGTCTTGGCACACCTCAACCTGTACAGGGTCCAAGAGGAATCAGGGCTAAGGGGCTTGGAAAGTGGAAGAAACAGAGGATACGCTGTGTTTGAGGGGTAAACGTGCTTTCTGACCCTTGCAGGTGGCTGTACACAGTGCTAATGAGGCCAAGAAAGGGAACTGAAAGCATCACTGAACTTTGCAAATTGCTTCCTAGTTACTGGCCTAGTGTGGGCAACTTAGTTTTATTGGACTACTCCTTTGGTCAAGGTCTGCTTGGTTTGTATTAATTTTATCCTGACAATAAAGGGGAGGTTTTAGCATCATTTAAAAGTGCAACACTGCAGAATCAAATGGAAATGACCTTGCAGATCTAGGGGTTATAAATCAGCCAATGGAAAGGAATGTGCACTAYGAAGAAAAACAGGACAAATATGGGCACTTACATATACTTGACTAATGGCTTGTATTTTATAGCACCTTCCCTTAAAATATCTCAAAGAGTTCACACCAACAGAAAAAAAAAAAGAAATAGGAAGGAAAAAAAATACTTTGAATGTCTGATCCTACATTAACAAGCCCCACTCCCAGATGGTTACACCAGTCGACACCATCTGGAGACCAGGATTGTCATTTCCCTGTGCCCAAAGCTGAGGTAAAGCACAAAGAAGTGAAAACTCTCTGTCTATGACATCATTCCCTTGAAGTGATACGAGGATCTGGTGCTAGCTTTGTACAGATCCACTTGGGAAAAGTGGAGAGCCAGTCTCCACTGCCTCAGTGCAATTCCCTTATCCTACTTTAGGTTTTTCTCTGAGATGGTGCCATCAGGATCAGCATCATGATGAAGGACAGGCACTAAGAAAGATCTTCTGAATTTATTCTGTTGCTTTTACAGGCAAGCACTTACTGTGTATCTAACTAGCAGACAAATACTCTACTCCAGTCATTGCTGTCATACCTGAGCACCCATTGACACTGTCCTTACTCCCTTCAGGTTAGTGACAGATCAGCAGAAATATTCTAAGACCAAGGTCAAGTTTAGAATCATAAAAGCTCAAAGAAAATTCAGTTCTCGCAGGCTGGACCTGCAAGAGATGCCAGCATATGACTCAGCCAAGATCACAACTGCAAGAAAGTCACAGTACTGGGGACTGCCCTTCATCCCCTGAGAATGTAACACAGCCCCAAAATAAGCTGCTAATACTGATGCCGCAGCAGTACATCTCAAGACAGTGACTGACTCAACAATGTTTTTATACCTAAGAGCAGAGATCTCCCGACTAATCTGATCCATCTGACTGACACTTACTTTTTCTAAACAGCCTTGGACTCCCCCTTCCATACGTAGCTATGAAAAGGCAAACGTACACATCTTGTTTTTTCCAGTGGTAAGTTAGGGGAAAAGAAAAGGAACAAAACGAAGATGTTTGATTTTGACAGTATCTATCCTGGCATCTCATGCCACTACTTTCAAGAGCTAATGGAGAGTGATCACAATGCCAAAGGAACTCGAGGAGACAGAAAAAGCTGTTAAGGAATCAGAATACATTGCAAATGCATCTAGACAAGTGATTAGGAATCTCACCTCCTACCGACCAGCAGTCAGCAGCTGTGTTCCTCCCACTGCACTCAAGCAGGCACAGGGCAGACCTTGACTGAGCTTGAGATGCCCCAGCTCCCAGAGAAACCTGAGCGCTTATTTTGTAAGCAAAACTGCATTTTGAATTTGCATGCACTGGTTTTTGTTCAGGGAGCCATTCTCAGATTCCTTCCAAATCCTGGCTAAACTGAAATGCCTAAAAAGACAAAAACCTGGCTGTGGTGCTTTCGTAAGTAGCTCTCTGTTTGTGGGTTGTGTACATGTAAAAAAAAAAATGTGAAAAGGGCAGCCCCAAAAGCAAAGGTAAGTATTAAAGGCTCCAGGAATACAGTTTTTTGATTTTCCTATTTCACAGTTGGTTGATTTCAAGCATTCTAATGGCTGCTTCCTACCCTAGTGCCCATCTGTCTATTTTAATAAATGTTCTTGGTAGCACCTACCTGGCAAAAATTTGAACACCCAGCAGCAYAACCAAATTTCACCTTAAATCAGGGGGCTGGAACAGCAAGTTATATGGAAATGATGCAATCATCTTTCTCCCACACCATGGGCACTGGCAGCAGCGGATAGACAGATGGGGAAAACAAACAGACAAGAAAATGTCATGGGCCTGGCCTTATCGCTCCTTCTTCCATTTTCTTCTGTTAAAAATCTGGATGAACAAAGGACAGATTGCTGCAGTATTTGGGTGCCCTGCACAGCCACAGAGCTCTACTGGTGGCAGTCAGCAAAGGCTTCTTCACTGTCTTGAAGATGCTGAGACAACTGATGCACTGAAGGCACCACCTGACAATGAACCAGACCCTCTTTTGGATCCATTCATTATTTTTGATCTGTCTGTGTCTCTCTCTGGACCTAATCAGCAATGATGGAAGTTAACCCTTGCACCCTTCTCTGGGCATTCAACTGTGTTCCCTCTCATTTGTCAAAGGGTCCCCATCCCTTCCCCTGCACACCCTCCATCCCATGTGCATGTTCAATACCAGGTAAATATTTATCCTGCTAGGAGAGCTGCCTCCATTCCTCAGCAGCTTTCCTGCCCCTTTCCCTTTGCTCTCTGGCACAATTGCCACGAGTTTGCTCTTAAAATGTTGGCAGGAGCCCTCACATGAATGCTGATATTCTGTTATGGCCTCAAGGACATGAGTGTGTGGTCATGTTTTGGCATTTCACCTTCATCAATGCTGAAATTTTGCAAGAAATGTGTACAATGAAGGCTTATGTCTTAGGCCTTTTTCTTATTAATCCTATTACACTTGTCTTTATGAGCTCTCCAAGTTCCTTTTACTCCCTCCGGGGCTTGGCTGCAAATGAGATTTTGCATCTCAGTGTAAAATAACCAGAACATTTTTCTATAAAATTAAATAAAAATCCTCTGTCCTGGAAGTACATGCTCAGAATCCAGTTTCTGGAGTCTRCATCTTTCCAAGTCCTTCATTGTCTTCTCTGCTTCCTTAGCTTTGGGAACAGGTTTTTATTCTGTCCTGATGAATATCGTGAAGAAAATTAAGGAGCAAACTTTAAACAACTCAGATAAACAAGAGGCAGAAAATGTCTGAATAAGTTGCAGAAGTCTCTGACTTTCAGCAAACCTCCACTTGTYATATATACCTCTGTTTTCCATGTATAAAACGGTAACTGTGATTGTCCTAGCCTGCAGTGCAGTTGGGATGCTCAGATCAGCTCATGGATATTCGAGAGTACAATGAGATTCTGTTATAAYTGATAGTATCCATAAGTTTATTATTGTGGTTACATAGTTTTTAGGTAAATATTATGATTTCTAAACTTTACAGATTCTTCTTTGCTTTGAAAAACAGGATGCGGATTTGTACCAATTCCAGAAATTCCTAATCAGGGAAACAAATTTATTTTTTTCTTTTTTAAATGTATTCTTCTTGACAAGAGGGACTCAAGAACCAAATACTGGTGTCAAATTTGCMCATATATTCAATAAGGAAGGCATGCCTTCTCCCAAAAAGTTTACCATAATGACAAGAAAAAGCAAAATGGAAAGTGTATTAGAATTCGTAATGTCATCTAGAGTTAGTAAGGCAGAGTGGAATGACCAGAAATGAAAAATAATGGGTGAAGAAAGTTAATAGCATCTCTTCCCAGAGCTCCAACTGCTTTGAATTTAATCTTCCAGAGAAAGGTAAGTATTGTGTGGAAAGTAATTCCYACCATATTAAGGGAGGGGGATTTTTACTGTACCATGTTTGAGCAGGTTTGGTGCTCTAACATTATCATTTACCTTTGATCTGTAAAATCTGGATATGTGTTTGCAATTCACCAGTACTACTCATAATTCAAAGCCTTAAATACCTGATAGGGCAGCATGACTTGGGCTGCATGAAGAAAACAAAATCAAGCACAACTTGCAATGCCTTAAAAACACATTGACCTCAATCAGCGAGCTCCTGTTCAACATCGTCTCAGAAGCTCCACCAGCAGCTTTCCACCTGCACAAGTGTTTTTTTTCTGTTCAGCCTCTGCAGCACACCACTCTTTACCATAAAAGTTGACATTTGGATATGAAAAAACCAGGAAGGAAAGGGGATGATTTAAAAATAAAATGCAATTTACACTAATTATGTCATTACATAGGATGCTCTGCAAAAAAAAACAAAACATTAGCAAGTGAGATCATGTCAGCAAAGCTCAAGATGAGCTGTATGAAAGACTTGCAAGTTCCTAAGTCAGAAATCTGTGGCTTCCTGCTGCTTCTCATTTCTCGGCCAATCAATGCTTCATAAAGACTTCTAGGATATAGTTAAAGTAGCTCTGCAGTCCTAATGTCTGCAGTATTCAAACAGGAAACCAGTGGTAACATGCTGATATATGTAGCAAMCTGGTGCAGAAAAGCACAGGAGCATTCCTGTCACAACAAAAGTGAGGCAGTCCTGAGTCACCTGTGGCAAAACAGTCAAACCAAAGGYTTCCAAAGCCCAGCATCATGCCACAATCACCGACCACCTTTCACTTAGCCTCCAGAAAACTGCTGAAAATGAGTCCCAGCTCACAGTGTAGGGCTTGCACATGWGCAGCTTGATGCCCCCTTGATCAGGATCAGGGCCTCTCCTTTTCCCAAAACTCACTCTCTACTGAACTGGAAGGCTGCACATTTTGA